>NW_019384916.1:400220-445475 GCF_000671375.1 Centruroides sculpturatus | reverse complement strand
AAATTTCCAGCAAATAAACGTCAAAATTATACATTTATGTATACATAACAAGGGAAAATATTGGAATCGTGTCAAATTTGACCCTATGAGTTTTTTGCAAAATCTCCATGTTTTGAGACCTCCTGAATCCAAAAAAAAGTCAAAAAAGTGTGTGTGTGTTTTGGCATCTATTTCACTTAATATCTCAGGTAGGGGTAAAGATTAAGTAATGAAATTTGGCATAGTGGCTTGTATATGAGGGACATTGATTCTATTAAATTTTGGTGATAAAAGGTTGAGGGCATGGGGAGATAAAGAGGGTCATGTGTACCTCTAGTAGAATCAGACTTAATTATGATTTTACTCATTATTAATAATTACACTCTTTTTATAAAACTCAATCCCACCCTCAAAATTAAGCCTCTTGTCATTTTATAGTAATTGAAAATATAAAATTTTATAACAAAATCTCATAACAGATGACACCATATACAATTTTATTAAGTTATATTGTAATTAAAATTATAAAAGTTATTCTAAATAAGATCTCATAATAGCTGGGAAAGTTAATGCAACTTGTTGCTGAATTTTTTAACTTCTCTGTTGATCATCATAGATCAGTAATTAGAGAAAACAACCTTCTGTTTTATTATTTTTTAGAATAATTTTTCAGGATATACATTTGTAAAAGTAAAAATATTATTATTTGTATACATTATTGCACATTAATCCCTAATTACATTCATGGTGCAAGTGCTTAGTCTGCAATTAAAACTATAAAAATATAAATTTTTGCCATAAACTAAAGACATTCAATACCTCACTAATATTACTGGTTAGGTTGTGGACCACTGCCATAGAATGAATATTACCTTAAAACAAATTACAGTCTTACTTTCCACTTACCTAGTGCATATCAAAACTTAAAAACATATTACACACTTAGTGTGCAATAGTGCTAGGCCTATAAAAACAATGCAAAAGTAAAAATGAAAAATAAAAAACATGTAAAATACCCTTAAGGACAAGGCAAGTGCCAAAAATAATAAACATGAATGTAATAGTAAGATGCCATATTAGTGAAGTGCTCTTAAAATGATGTATGCCTGTACTCCACGTGATAAATCAGGATTATATAATTTTTTCAAAATCATCTTTAAATGTTAGAATAAATATACATTAATGCATATTTATTCTAATGTTTAATAATGGCTGAATATTGTAACCCAGTGTTTTCCAATTTGCGGGCACAGGCAATTGCAGGGGGGGGTAATATTACTGGTTAGGTTGTGGACCACTGCCATAGAATGAATATTACCTTAAAACAAATTACAGTCTTACTTTCCACTTACCTAGTGCATATCAAAACTTAAAAACATATTACACACTTAGTGTGCAATAGTGCTAGGCCTATAAAAACAATGCAAAAGTAAAAATGAAAAATAAAAAACATGTAAAATACCCTTAAGGACAAGGCAAGTGCCAAAAATAATAAACATGAATGTAATAGTAAGATGCCATATTAGTGAAGTGCTCTTAAAATGATGTATGCCTGTACTCCACGTGATAAATCAGGATTATATAATTTTTTCAAAATCATCTTTAAATGTTAGAATAAATATACATTAATGCATATTTATTCTAATGTTTAATAATGGCTGAATATTGTAACCCAGTGTTTTCCAATTTGCGGGCACAGGCAATTGCAGGGGGGGGTAATATTACTGGTTAGGTTGTGGACCACTGCCATAGAATGAATATTACCTTAAAACAAATTACAGTCTTACTTTCCACTTACCTAGTGCATATCAAAACTTAAAAACATATTACACACTTAGTGTGCAATAGTGCTAGGCCTATAAAAACAATGCAAAAGTAAAAATGAAAAATAAAAAACATGTAAAATACCCTTAAGGACAAGGCAAGTGCCAAAAATAATAAACATGAATGTAATAGTAAGATGCCATATTAGTGAAGTGCTCTTAAAATGATGTATGCCTGTACTCCACGTGATAAATCAGGATTATATAATTTTTTCAAAATCATCTTTAAATGTTAGAATAAATATACATTAATGCATATTTATTCTAATGTTTAATAATGGCTGAATATTGTAACCCAGTGTTTTCCAATTTGCGGGCACAGGCAATTGCAGGGGGGGGTAATATTACTGGTTAGGTTGTGGACCACTGCCATAGAATGAATATTACCTTAAAACAAATTACAGTCTTACTTTCCACTTACCTAGTGCATATCAAAACTTAAAAACATATTACACACTTAGTGTGCAATAGTGCTAGGCCTATAAAAACAATGCAAAAGTAAAAATGAAAAATAAAAAACATGTAAAATACCCTTAAGGACAAGGCAAGTGCCAAAAATAATAAACATGAATGTAATAGTAAGATGCCATATTAGTGAAGTGCTCTTAAAATGATGTATGCCTGTACTCCACGTGATAAATCAGGATTATATAATTTTTTCAAAATCATCTTTAAATGTTAGAATAAATATACATTAATGCATATTTATTCTAATGTTTAATAATGGCTGAATATTGTAACCCAGTGTTTTCCAATTTGCGGGCACAGGCAATTGCAGGGGGGGGTAATATTACTGGTTAGGTTGTGGACCACTGCCATAGAATGAATATTACCTTAAAACAAATTACAGTCTTACTTTCCACTTACCTAGTGCATATCAAAACTTAAAAACATATTACACACTTAGTGTGCAATAGTGCTAGGCCTATAAAAACAATGCAAAAGTAAAAATGAAAAATAAAAAACATGTAAAATACCCTTAAGGACAAGGCAAGTGCCAAAAATAATAAACATGAATGTAATAGTAAGATGCCATATTAGTGAAGTGCTCTTAAAATGATGTATGCCTGTACTCCACGTGATAAATCAGGATTATATAATTTTTTCAAAATCATCTTTAAATGTTAGAATAAATATACATTAATGCATATTTATTCTAATGTTTAATAATGGCTGAATATTGTAACCCAGTGTTTTCCAATTTGCGGGCACAGGCAATTGCAGGGGGGGGTAATATTACTGGTTAGGTTGTGGACCACTGCCATAGAATGAATATTACCTTAAAACAAATTACAGTCTTACTTTCCACTTACCTAGTGCATATCAAAACTTAAAAACATATTACACACTTAGTGTGCAATAGTGCTAGGCCTATAAAAACAATGCAAAAGTAAAAATGAAAAATAAAAAACATGTAAAATACCCTTAAGGACAAGGCAAGTGCCAAAAATAATAAACATGAATGTAATAGTAAGATGCCATATTAGTGAAGTGCTCTTAAAATGATGTATGCCTGTACTCCACGTGATAAATCAGGATTATATAATTTTTTCAAAATCATCTTTAAATGTTAGAATAAATATACATTAATGCATATTTATTCTAATGTTTAATAATGGCTGAATATTGTAACCCAGTGTTTTCCAATTTGCGGGCACAGGCAATTGCAGGGGGGGGTAATATTACTGGTTAGGTTGTGGACCACTGCCATAGAATGAATATTACCTTAAAACAAATTACAGTCTTACTTTCCACTTACCTAGTGCATATCAAAACTTAAAAACATATTACACACTTAGTGTGCAATAGTGCTAGGCCTATAAAAACAATGCAAAAGTAAAAATGAAAAATAAAAAACATGTAAAATACCCTTAAGGACAAGGCAAGTGCCAAAAATAATAAACATGAATGTAATAGTAAGATGCCATATTAGTGAAGTGCTCTTAAAATGATGTATGCCTGTACTCCACGTGATAAATCAGGATTATATAATTTTTTCAAAATCATCTTTAAATGTTAGAATAAATATACATTAATGCATATTTATTCTAATGTTTAATAATGGCTGAATATTGTAACCCAGTGTTTTCCAATTTGCGGGCACAGGCAATTGCAGGGGGGGGTAATATTACTGGTTAGGTTGTGGACCACTGCCATAGAATGAATATTACCTTAAAACAAATTACAGTCTTACTTTCCACTTACCTAGTGCATATCAAAACTTAAAAACATATTACACACTTAGTGTGCAATAGTGCTAGGCCTATAAAAACAATGCAAAAGTAAAAATGAAAAATAAAAAACATGTAAAATACCCTTAAGGACAAGGCAAGTGCCAAAAATAATAAACATGAATGTAATAGTAAGATGCCATATTAGTGAAGTGCTCTTAAAATGATGTATGCCTGTACTCCACGTGATAAATCAGGATTATATAATTTTTTCAAAATCATCTTTAAATGTTAGAATAAATATACATTAATGCATATTTATTCTAATGTTTAATAATGGCTGAATATTGTAACCCAGTGTTTTCCAATTTGCGGGCACAGGCAATTGCAGGGGGGGGTAATATTACTGGTTAGGTTGTGGACCACTGCCATAGAATGAATATTACCTTAAAACAAATTACAGTCTTACTTTCCACTTACCTAGTGCATATCAAAACTTAAAAACATATTACACACTTAGTGTGCAATAGTGCTAGGCCTATAAAAACAATGCAAAAGTAAAAATGAAAAATAAAAAACATGTAAAATACCCTTAAGGACAAGGCAAGTGCCAAAAATAATAAACATGAATGTAATAGTAAGATGCCATATTAGTGAAGTGCTCTTAAAATGATGTATGCCTGTACTCCACGTGATAAATCAGGATTATATAATTTTTTCAAAATCATCTTTAAATGTTAGAATAAATATACATTAATGCATATTTATTCTAATGTTTAATAATGGCTGAATATTGTAACCCAGTGTTTTCCAATTTGCGGGCACAGGCAATTGCAGGGGGGGGTAATATTACTGGTTAGGTTGTGGACCACTGCCATAGAATGAATATTACCTTAAAACAAATTACAGTCTTACTTTCCACTTACCTAGTGCATATCAAAACTTAAAAACATATTACACACTTAGTGTGCAATAGTGCTAGGCCTATAAAAACAATGCAAAAGTAAAAATGAAAAATAAAAAACATGTAAAATACCCTTAAGGACAAGGCAAGTGCCAAAAATAATAAACATGAATGTAATAGTAAGATGCCATATTAGTGAAGTGCTCTTAAAATGATGTATGCCTGTACTCCACGTGATAAATCAGGATTATATAATTTTTTCAAAATCATCTTTAAATGTTAGAATAAATATACATTAATGCATATTTATTCTAATGTTTAATAATGGCTGAATATTGTAACCCAGTGTTTTCCAATTTGCGGGCACAGGCAATTGCAGGGGGGGGTAATATTACTGGTTAGGTTGTGGACCACTGCCATAGAATGAATATTACCTTAAAACAAATTACAGTCTTACTTTCCACTTACCTAGTGCATATCAAAACTTAAAAACATATTACACACTTAGTGTGCAATAGTGCTAGGCCTATAAAAACAATGCAAAAGTAAAAATGAAAAATAAAAAACATGTAAAATACCCTTAAGGACAAGGCAAGTGCCAAAAATAATAAACATGAATGTAATAGTAAGATGCCATATTAGTGAAGTGCTCTTAAAATGATGTATGCCTGTACTCCACGTGATAAATCAGGATTATATAATTTTTTCAAAATCATCTTTAAATGTTAGAATAAATATACATTAATGCATATTTATTCTAATGTTTAATAATGGCTGAATATTGTAACCCAGTGTTTTCCAATTTGCGGGCACAGGCAATTGCAGGGGGGGGTAATATTACTGGTTAGGTTGTGGACCACTGCCATAGAATGAATATTACCTTAAAACAAATTACAGTCTTACTTTCCACTTACCTAGTGCATATCAAAACTTAAAAACATATTACACACTTAGTGTGCAATAGTGCTAGGCCTATAAAAACAATGCAAAAGTAAAAATGAAAAATAAAAAACATGTAAAATACCCTTAAGGACAAGGCAAGTGCCAAAAATAATAAACATGAATGTAATAGTAAGATGCCATATTAGTGAAGTGCTCTTAAAATGATGTATGCCTGTACTCCACGTGATAAATCAGGATTATATAATTTTTTCAAAATCATCTTTAAATGTTAGAATAAATATACATTAATGCATATTTATTCTAATGTTTAATAATGGCTGAATATTGTAACCCAGTGTTTTCCAATTTGCGGGCACAGGCAATTGCAGGGGGGGGTAATATTACTGGTTAGGTTGTGGACCACTGCCATAGAATGAATATTACCTTAAAACAAATTACAGTCTTACTTTCCACTTACCTAGTGCATATCAAAACTTAAAAACATATTACACACTTAGTGTGCAATAGTGCTAGGCCTATAAAAACAATGCAAAAGTAAAAATGAAAAATAAAAAACATGTAAAATACCCTTAAGGACAAGGCAAGTGCCAAAAATAATAAACATGAATGTAATAGTAAGATGCCATATTAGTGAAGTGCTCTTAAAATGATGTATGCCTGTACTCCACGTGATAAATCAGGATTATATAATTTTTTCAAAATCATCTTTAAATGTTAGAATAAATATACATTAATGCATATTTATTCTAATGTTTAATAATGGCTGAATATTGTAACCCAGTGTTTTCCAATTTGCGGGCACAGGCAATTGCAGGGGGGGGTAATATTACTGGTTAGGTTGTGGACCACTGCCATAGAATGAATATTACCTTAAAACAAATTACAGTCTTACTTTCCACTTACCTAGTGCATATCAAAACTTAAAAACATATTACACACTTAGTGTGCAATAGTGCTAGGCCTATAAAAACAATGCAAAAGTAAAAATGAAAAATAAAAAACATGTAAAATACCCTTAAGGACAAGGCAAGTGCCAAAAATAATAAACATGAATGTAATAGTAAGATGCCATATTAGTGAAGTGCTCTTAAAATGATGTATGCCTGTACTCCACGTGATAAATCAGGATTATATAATTTTTTCAAAATCATCTTTAAATGTTAGAATAAATATACATTAATGCATATTTATTCTAATGTTTAATAATGGCTGAATATTGTAACCCAGTGTTTTCCAATTTGCGGGCACAGGCAATTGCAGGGGGGGGTAATATTACTGGTTAGGTTGTGGACCACTGCCATAGAATGAATATTACCTTAAAACAAATTACAGTCTTACTTTCCACTTACCTAGTGCATATCAAAACTTAAAAACATATTACACACTTAGTGTGCAATAGTGCTAGGCCTATAAAAACAATGCAAAAGTAAAAATGAAAAATAAAAAACATGTAAAATACCCTTAAGGACAAGGCAAGTGCCAAAAATAATAAACATGAATGTAATAGTAAGATGCCATATTAGTGAAGTGCTCTTAAAATGATGTATGCCTGTACTCCACGTGATAAATCAGGATTATATAATTTTTTCAAAATCATCTTTAAATGTTAGAATAAATATACATTAATGCANTAGGTATTTTATATTAAATTTTATAATTAATATATATTTTAAAATAATATTATATAAATGTTTGATATTTAAATTGTTTGCACTTTGCTTGCAATTCTTCTCTAATTTTCTAATGCTGTTTCTTGCATCTTTATATGAATTGTTTAATGTTATGGTTTTGCATTGTTATGGCATGAATAATTTTAACTAATTTTATTTATTTAATAAATAAATTTGTTAAAAAGTATGTGAATGCTCAAAATTTTAAATATAATTAATTTATAAAATTGATAAATTTAATTAACAAATTATATTACTTAATTAAAATCAGAGTTTTATAAATACAAATGTTACAAAATTGTCAGTTTTTCTATTGAAATTTTGAAATTAAATTTGTTTCAAATTTAATAATCTAAAAATTAATAAAAATCAGTACAAGACTGATTTATAATAAATGCCATATAAAATATTTTAGTTAATACTTGGCTCTTGCATGTATATATTATAGCTTTGCTTATTCTAAGCTTAATTCTACTTATATTTCAATAAACATTAACTGGTTAAGACATTCTTAAAATTTAGCATTAACTGCAAACTAATATTAAAAGTTAATTCTGACATATTGTCAGAGAGAGCTTATATATTATAAAATAATGTCAGCTTCTTGTTCTTTCACTTGAAAGTTCTGTCAGAATCATAGGGGAGTATCTAAAACTAATAATTAACAAAATTATAGAAAATTAACAAAAAGAATATATATTTTTTCTTTTCTCTCATACTTTAAGCATATCACAATCTGCATTCACCATTCATTTTATTCATCACATTTAATCCTTTCTTGCTTGATGGGACACAACCTTTTTGCACATTATTATTTCTAACTTCTTTTTTCCAATTTATAATATACTAATCTAAATATGTTATTCAAATATTTGCATTGATACATATTATCTATGCTTATATTTTATAATTTTAATTATTCATGCTTATCAAAAAATATGCTGAATAATCATAGATAATAAATATAAACAATGTTCAACTAATCATTATTTATAAAAATATTTTACTGAATCTTAAAAAAATTACTGAACAACATTACATTATATTTAATATTTTAAAATATCTTTTATTTATAAAGCTTTAGAATATAGATAGATTTTTATTTTCACAATAAAAGATGATTTTAATTAGAATTTTAGATTTAAAAATATAATTTAGATTTTTTTTTTGTCACTATTATGGCTCCTAACATTGGGCAGAAAGGATTAAGTTGTGTAATAGTTAAGTAATGGAATTCTGGGAAACCTTTTAGGGAATGGCTCTTTCCTCCCCAAACTTGGTGACAGCTACTGGTCAGGTGATTGCTACAGGAGGCAAGACATGTATGCCAGGACCGATGATTACTGCAGCCAAGTCTACTGCAGTATTGCAGGGACAGACAGGTTTTGTTCCTTCTACTACTTCTAGCCAGACAGTTGTAATTGGACAGTTTGGAATGTTGTCAAATCAAGCATCCATTGTTCCTTCTCACAACAAGACAATTTCTGACAGTCAAAAAGGGAAACCTTTTGTAAGTAATCATAATTTATTAATGAATAAAACAGAAAATCTGTACTCTTCACCTCTCTGCTAAACTTTGATGCAGAAACATTAAGACAGTTTCCATTTTAATATCACACATACATATAAATAACTGTTAACTTTAAATCTGTAAGATAAAATAATTAATTTGCATTAAATTCTTTATTAAATAACACATTATATGATGATAAAAACAAAAATAAACGTTAATTATGATTAACTTGTATAGTACATTTATTACAAAGCATTTATGAATAAAATCCACCAACCTTAAGTAGATCTTGCACGTAAGTGAAAAATTTATACTAATGTTTTCAGTCTACTTCTAAAATCTACTTCAGGTAGATTTTTTTCAAAGTCGAATCTTTCTAGTAATAGAAAGGTTGGTGAATTTTATTTTGATTTCTGAACNCTAATATTACTGGTTAGGTTGTGGACCACTGCCATAGAATGAATATTACCTTAAAACAAATTACAGTCTTACTTTCCACTTACCTAGTGCATATCAAAACTTAAAAACATATTACACACTTAGTGTGCAATAGTGCTAGGCCTATAAAAACAATGCAAAAGTAAAAATGAAAAATAAAAAACATGTAAAATACCCTTAAGGACAAGGCAAGTGCCAAAAATAATAAACATGAATGTAATAGTAAGATGCCATATTAGTGAAGTGCTCTTAAAATGATGTATGCCTGTACTCCACGTGATAAATCAGGATTATATAATTTTTTCAAAATCATCTTTAAATGTTAGAATAAATATACATTAATGCATATTTATTCTAATGTTTAATAATGGCTGAATATTGTAACCCAGTGTTTTCCAATTTGCGGGCACAGGCAATTGCAGGGGGGGGTAATATTACTGGTTAGGTTGTGGACCACTGCCATAGAATGAATATTACCTTAAAACAAATTACACCTTGAGTTATTTGCCAGTGCATATAACAGCCTAAAAACACATTTACAATATCATTTACTAAGTATGCAAACCTAAAAAAGACATGAAAAAGTAAAAATAGTAAATAAAAAAAATACTTAAAAGTTTTGTAAAGAGAAAGTAAGAACTGAAAATATTAAACATGAATATTATTGAAAAGCATTGCATTAGCAAAGTGCTATAAAGTGAATCACCTTAAACCTAGGTCTGCTAATTATTCAGTTTTGTGAGAACAGTTTGACTAATGTGCCCTTTCTTATCTTGTTTATATGTTTTGTAACTTATTATGAATNATTTCAATGCTGGCACCTTTACACTTGCTTTATGTCCAAGAATAATGGTTCAACTAGATCAGTGGTTCCCAACCTTTTTTCATTAGCATACCCCGTGGCATTTTCCCAACAAGCAACGCATGCACAAATCTCGCACTGCCTGTTTGTAGAGAGTGTCACAATTTTGAATTTTATTTTGACTCGGTTCTCGGTCCCCTGAGTACCTACAAGTCTGGTTTCTTTTTATGCGCACATGATTTGGGCAAATGTTTGAAAAAAAGCAAATTTTTTAAAATAATTTTTGTTTTCATAAGTACCACGTGTTTTGATTTATCTGACCTTAAGGCAACAATGTCATTGTCATTCAACCATCATCATTTGCAACAAACAATACAATAATTTTTGTTTTACTTGAATTTTCTATTATTCTAAGCATTGAAAAATCTATGAATGTTTTCTCAGTAAATATAATAAATAATGTAAAAGAGGCAAAAGTACCTTGAATAAATTATAATTTTTTGTTTCTATATCATTGAATTATGTAATTATTAGGATAAAAACAAATTTGTAAGATTTTTTTGTTAACTTTTAATAAAACTAGCTCTATTTGAATGAGGTGATGATAATGGGCCTTTGAGCCCATAAATAAATAACTGGTTCCTGTTGATATTTTTTTTGAAAAGCAATAACCTAATTTAGAGTTTGACTCTACTTACTATCAACAATTATCACAGATTATGGAAATTCAATTACAGCTATAACCTGAAATACTAAATTATTCTAATAATTAAATAATTTTGTAGCTTACAGTATTATTTATTAATTAATTAAAGGTTAAAAGTAATAGCAATTTATTCATCAGAACATCAATTTTGGTTGCTACAGAGTAGAATTTGAAAAATGTATATTGCATAACAATTATGAATTTGGTAAAAACTAATTGTGATAAGAATTTTTGCACATATATGATGTATTTATATATTTCATATGAGCATCAAGAAAAATTNTGTAAGATTTTTTTGTTAACTTTTAATAAAACTAGCTCTATTTGAATGAGGTGATGATAATGGGCCTTTGAGCCCATAAATAAATAACTGGTTCCTGTTGATATTTTTTTTGAAAAGCAATAACCTAATTTAGAGTTTGACTCTACTTACTATCAACAATTATCACAGATTATGGAAATTCAATTACAGCTATAACCTGAAATACTAAATTATTCTAATAATTAAATAATTTTGTAGCTTACAGTATTATTTATTAATTAATTAAAGGTTAAAAGTAATAGCAATTTATTCATCAGAACATCAATTTTGGTTGCTACAGAGTAGAATTTGAAAAATGTATATTGCATAACAATTATGAATTTGGTAAAAACTAATTGTGATAAGAATTTTTGCACATATATGATGTATTTATATATTTCATATGAGCATCAAGAAAAATTACTGAAAGCTGCTGGTTCCTAGTGATAAAAATTTGGGAAACATTGCCTTAAAACTGTAATCAGTCACTGAGAAACCTGTTTCAAGAAAAACCTTATAAAAAGATTTAATAGGTCTTCTTGCATAAAGAACTCTTATGTCTTAGGATCCTTTTTGACCTTTTCCTCCTGTTCATTTGGAGTAGTGAGGACACTACTAATACTGGAATCTCGATAATTTTTTATAGATAAATTAAGGTTTAGTTTATGGACGATTTGCAATCTGTTTTCATTTGGAAAAACCTTTCAATTTTTCTCTCCAACAACAGGGAAAGAAGAATTTTTGATAGCAATAGTGCTCTTCTGCAATGGCATCATATTGAATGAGTACATACTACACTAATTGCTCATTATTATAAAGGACAAAATGTCTGAGCTCTATGTAAGGGTTTTTGAGATTTTGAGTTCACTTCTGAATTTCCATAGTTAAGTTCTATTTTTGCTGAAGAATAGAACTTGTTACTTCAGGGGCTGATTAATAGTCTTGTAATAAGCATGACTTGTTTCAAATATGTTAAAAGTTGTTTCAAATACATGCCAAATTTTTTGAAAAAATTTTTAGTATATTTTATAATCATATTAAAATTGTAGTAAACTATTCAAATTTTACATTACAGCAAGACCAGTCTAAAATAAACTCTTTACAAAACAAAAACCTTCCTAAATGGAAAATAAATCTCAGAACTGAATTATTTACTATATAAAATTCAATTATAGGCTGAAAGTCTGTCTAATACAGAAGCAGAAGATTTTCTGGATACCAAATGTATAACACAATTTGAATAAAATGGAAATTTTTGAAGTAACAGTGATTAAATGTAAATTATACAAACATACTTTTCATTTGTTTCCAGTACTCACTTAATACTTTGAATTTTCACAAAAATTCCAGCTTTTAGTGGAAAGTTTAATTAAATTGTAAATAAAAGTTAAGGCTTTAAGTGTAATTGTAATTTTTAGCCATATAACAAATAGGGTTGGCACCAGGAAGGGCATCTGGCCATAAAACCTTTGCCAAAACTACATGGAATATCTGCTAGACTACAAGTAAGTTATAACTGTGTTAGGACATCCCCCCAAAGCGATGCACAGTCATGTCGCCCAAAAACTATGTCAAATGAGCTGGGGCTACTGAACCAAGGATGGGTTCGGATAAAGAAGTTAGCCCAGAAAGAGAAGAGGAAGACAAGTTTTAGAATATGTACTTTAAACATCGGAACATTGAATGGGAAGAGTAGAGAGTTGATTGATCTTATGCAAAGAAAGAGAATGAACATTTTGTTCCTGCAAGAGACAAGATGGAAAGGAAATAAAGCTAAAGGATTTGGTGCTGAACAAATGGGCCAACCTTAACACTCGTAAGTATACAACCCCAAGATTTTCAAAAGAATGAAATGCCCAAAAAAGGCCAGTGCCCATGTCAATGTTAGATATGGTTGGTTTGCAAGACAATTATAATTGTTAGTGGCAGAAGGAGATTGTGTCAATCTTCTTAGTCTGGAGTGGTTTTGACCCCTAGGTATCCATATGTCCAGAATCCACATAGTCAAAACACAATCTACGGAAGGAATTTTTTCCGAATTTGCTAACGTTTTTGATGACTATCTTGGAAGGTACACAGGTCCCCTGTGTTCTTGTCAATTGATCCTTCAATACCACCTAAACATTTCAATGCTGGCACCTTTACACTTGCTTTATGTCCAAGAATAATGGTTCAACTAGATCAGTGGTTCCCAACCTTTTTTCATTAGCATACCCCGTGGCATTTTCCCAACAAGCAACGCATGCACAAATCTCGCACTGCCTGTTTGTAGAGAGTGTCACAATTTTGAATTTTATTTTGACTCGGTTCTCGGTCCCCTGAGTACCTACAAGTCTGGTTTCTTTTTATGCGCACATGATTTGGGCACCTATTACTTTGTGCTAAATTGCAACTTTTGACATGTACTCCTTCATACCTCTAAGCTGGTAGCACAACAGGCAGTACAATTTTATAAACAAGACATAGTCTTGTCAATAAAAAATTAATAAAAATACTGAATAAATAATGAAAAAAATTACTGCTTGTAGAGAAAATCTGGAGAAACTAGCTATGTCCTTTTCCTTGCTAACAATAAAAAATACTTTTTATAAACAAAAGAATACCTTTTTCAAACAACACGTGGGGTGGGGTTATTGTTGAGAGATAATAATAATAAGGGTAACACCACCCCACCATCAAAAGTCCATAGCATAATCACTAATCACACATAATGGTATCCCCACTACCATTGACTGACTGTGCAACATTTATTGATCTGTTGCATTGTACAATCAGTGGCATAAGTTTTTATTTCTATTTTTGCATTTTGAAATGTATAATAAAGTTTGTGATTGTTTCAAGGAACATTTTTACCTAATAATTTTTTAATACTATTAATTTGTGATACATAATATATTTTTTCTGCCATAATAACTAACTATTGTCTGTACCCCTAAACAACCTATCACGTACCCTGGGTTGGGAATTGCTGAACTAGATCGTCTGATTAAGGAAGGAGTATTGAAACCTACCATAAATCTGAAAGGGCCAATGCCAGTAGATCTTGTTGTAAAGCCATCCAACGACATTCGCTTAAGTGGTGACTATAAGGTTACCATTAATATGGCACTTGCTTGATATCCGGCTGCAAATCGTCTACTCACAGAACTCAAAAGTGGTGGGTTCTTCTCAAAAATTGATATGGCTCAAGCTTAACTACAGCTTTTGATCAATGACAACTCCACTGAGGCACAGATGATTATTACTCATCAAGATGCCCACAAGGTAAAATGCCTACAATTTGATGTAAGTTCATCACCTGGAATTATTCAAGCAATTGTGGATGAACTTTTCGCAGGTCTGTTTGGTGTAGTTCCTTACTTCGATGACACTCTTGTTTTTGCAGCCACATTGAAAATTCTGATGGAACAAACCAAAGAGGTCCTACATTGACTTAGAGATTCAGGAGCTCAAGCGCACAAAGAAAAGTATACCTTATTTACTTGCATATAAGACAAGGTTTTTATTCATTTATCACAGCTTCAAATTCCTAGTTTGACCTATATGTGCGAGTGAAAGATTCTTTGCGTTTTTACAAATAATTTTTGTGAACCGTGTATTCGCGTTTTTTATTATAGTTAAAAAAATTATTTCTAGTATCTCATAAAAACAAAATTTTAAACATTTTAGTACTGTAAATTATTTTAAAAAGTTTATTTCTATACTTCTGAATTATGAATGCTCTATATATAGTGTAATAAAACTTTTATGCATGTTAAAATATTGGAAAAGATTTTTACATAGAATTTAATGTGAATCATGCAAGTAACAAAAAGAACAATAAATTTTAAATTTAAATTCTGTTATATTTAGTAGGACCTTGTTAATTTGAACCTCAGCAGTTTGAAATTCCAGTTAATCTAAACAACCCCCCAAAAATCTGGATATCTTTCTTTTTCTCTTTACTAACAAAATATGTTGTTGTTACACTTACCTCATTCTGTCCAGAATATGTGATGTATGAAATCCTCAAGATAAATTAGAAGTTTATTATCAGAATAGAAAATGAATGTCAGTTTCTTATCACCCTTTTTATATAGTTATATATATACATATTTACAAAAAGAGGTTGAAACCCCATATATATGAACAAAATTTGTCCATTCTCAAAATAATCGCTGGTATCAGTCATCCTGGTGTAATACAATGCTCATCCAACTACAATATATTGAGAGAACTACATTGACATAAAAAATACATTGGGACAAAGAATTTCTGATAGTCTAAAACACTCATTTATTAGTATACTAGCTGCAAGGACCCACTTTGCTGGGTTTTTATTTGTATGTAATATAGTTTTTTTTATATATATAAATACTNACGTACAGATGTTGTACAGGATGGACAGTTTCATATTCTATATAGTTCATATTCATAGTTCTGTATAGTATATTCATATTCTATATAGAATCAAGTTATCATTATTATAAAACATTTTATAACATATAGTAAATGAAAAAAGATAATTTTTAATATAATACAATCTGTTTTGATGATGTCTTGTAAATAACATTATCTCAATGGATTGTACAACAGTATAAACCCAAAATAATAATAATAATAAGAATAAATAAATTTGTTGAGCCAGTAATTAATCTATGCAACATTTTAATAGAAAAGATCTACTTACAGTGTGTAAATTTACAACCTCCTGAACTGTCATATACATCAGTGTTTCTCAATTTTTTTACTCTCTTAGCATATTTTCCAAAGAATAAAAATTTTGCAGCACACTTATGTAGACATAGAAAAAGAAATTTCTAAATTAAATAAATAGAACTAAAAATAATATTAACAGATTTTTATTTATACTTGCATTATATCTGTGTTATGCAAACAATTCTTACAACCAGAATAAAATATAAAAATATTTAAATAAATAATTAAAAAAAGAAAATATGTATGCCTTCAACAAAGCTTTAAATTATTCAAATATTTGATAGAGATCAAATGAATTTTTATATAAAAAAGTATAGTCAATGTGAAATACATAATTGATAATGTTTTATTATTTCTGCTATATCAAGTCTTATTTCAGACAGAGCAACTTGCAATTCATCTTCAACATTTTCCAATCTTGATCATTTTTTATTTTTCATGTTAGTGAGAGTTGAAAATCCTAACTCACATAAATACCACAGAAAATTGGAGTAAAATATTTAT
Source organism: Centruroides sculpturatus (assembly GCF_000671375.1). Taxonomy (NCBI): domain Eukaryota; kingdom Metazoa; phylum Arthropoda; class Arachnida; order Scorpiones; family Buthidae; genus Centruroides; species Centruroides sculpturatus. The sequence goes on along the minus strand of NW_019384916.1, from coordinate 429,063 downwards.
TGCTCTTTTAGATAACTTTGGATATTTATCTCTGACTGAAATTTAAAAAGTATCCAAATGAAATTGCAAAAGTTTGATTTTTAATGTTCAATCAAATGAAAGGGAAATCAGTTCTTGATTTCCTTTTTGATGATTACAAGGATTCCAGTTTGATGTATCATTAATAAAAATATTATGAATCCAGTCATATTTTTTCAATTTAATAGATGGAAAATATGTTTTCATTGCCTTTTGAAGCAAATCCCAATGGTTTTTCAGCATTTGTGCAAGAAAATTTATCATCTGTTCAGGAATCTTAGGAAACAGCTAAATTATTTTCATCAAGTTTATTCATCCACAAGCATAATTTTTTATCTGACACAAATCCAACCAAAAGGGATAAGTGGAACAATTTCTAAACAGGAAAATAAAACTTTGGAAATGAGAATATTGTCTTGGAATTGTCAAGGAAGGCTGGATTTGACAGTGAATGATCAAGAGTTTATATATACAGTAGAACCTCGATTATCCAGACCTCTATTATCCGGATTTTGATTATCTGGATTGTTCAAAATAAACAAAAATTTTATGAATTTGCTGATTTGCACTTGGCGAATTACAACACTGTTTATGTACGTGATGGATGCATAACTTTTTTTGTCTCAACAGCGTCTTACCCAGCACAGTGGTCGTAAACTCTTAAATATATTTTACGTAGTAATAAAAATATAACTTGACATGCGTATTTATAAATAATTTATATTCAAATTACATCATTTCTATGACTAAGGGTGGCGTAAGGCATGGACAACGTGGGCCACCGCCTATGCCTTGTGGTCCGAAGGGCCTCGCGCCTTGAAGGTTTACGCATTACTTAAAAGCCGCGAATGCGACAAAAAAATTTTATTCATCATAAAACGATAAATAGTTTGTAAAATTTTTATTCATAAAAATGCTGTTTCAACTGCTTTTTATTTTATAAAATCCGTCTTCTTGCGCCACCAGAGGGCCTTTTAAACAATAGGTAGTCTGTTAGCGTTGGTCAGTAGTAGTCCAAATTCAATACGAACGTTTGTTTCTTGAAAATTTGATCACGATTTAAATACAGTATTTACTTTTAATATTACCGATATGTCATCGAAAAGAAAACGTGTTGTATTATCATTAAAAGACAAATTAAAGTATTTGTTTCAATTATCCAAATTTTTCCGTATCCGGACTACCTTCATTCCCAATTAGTCCGGATAATCGAGGTTCTACTGTAAATTGCAAAATTATGATTTAGTTGCTTCTACTGAGACTTGGTTAACTAACTCTTATAAACCAGTTCTTTCTTTGCTGAACCCAGATTTGTTTTTATATGAACAAATCTGCTAGAAAACCAACTGGTCCCATTCGTCCATATGGTGGTCTCATTCTTGCAGTTTCTCAAAAATTAGGTTCTTCGGAAATGTTGTTTAACTCCGACAATATAATAGTGATTATATTTAATTATAGAAGAAATGTTTATTCACTTAGTCAAAGTTTGATAATTGTTCTTGTTTTCTTTTGAGAATACACCTTTATGATGCACTGTTAAAAAAAAATGGAAGACATGTTGACGAATTTCTCTGAGGATGATAGTTATTTTGGGAGACATGAATGCTAGAATAGGCAAGGAACTAGATAATTTTTATGCTGGGAGTAATATTAATGTTTTAAATTTCCGAAGATCTAATGATTTAATATTGAATCAAAGAGGAAAAAGCTTTTTACAATTGATTAAGTCGCACGGATTGTATATCTTAAATGGTTGATGTACCTCAGACTACCCAGCTAAATTTACTTTTCTTTCGACAGTCAGTCTATCTGTTATTGATCTAATAACAGTAAATGTAAATTTACTAGACAGACTACTGGATTTTAGAGTTCTTGATATTTTCAATTCTGATCATTTTCCAATTACAATATCATTTGAATTCACGATGGACAGATTATTGACTCTGAAACTTTCAAAAATTCGCTACATGTGGAAACAAGAAAGATTGGATGACTATCTGTCTTTGATCAGTTTGCTATATACCTTGGTTAAAAAAACATTTCTGCTGGATGCGCAGAGTTACTATGATGAACTTTTAAAGATTTTATTGACTTCAGCTTTACGATGTGGAATGGTTAAGAAAAACATTTCTTTGTTATCATTTGAGAAGCAATGATTTGATCCTCAGTGTCTACGTTTAAAGAAAACAAAGAACTGAATACTATGAATGTTTCGAAGAAACAAAAGTAGAAATTTATTGGACGAATACTGCAAATTAAAAGGCAAAGAAAAAGTTATTTTTGGCTAAAATAAACTCATTATTATTGAAGACAAAAAATACTAGAGTTTTTGGTCACTGGTTAATAAATTTCGAATTAAGAAACCAAATGAAAATGCTATATCTTCCTCGGATTGGTTGAATTATCTGCAAGAGTATTTCGCTGGACCAAATACAGTAATTTATATTGATTTTTCGTAATAATGTTCCTCTTTTGGATGACTTTATCACTTTGAGTGAATTGGAAACTGTAATCAGAAAATTAAAATTATCTAAGGCCCCAGGTCTTGATAATATAAGGAATGAAATGATAAAATACCTTTCTACAGAATATATTGGATATGTTTAACTCCTTTTGGTGTAGTTGCTCTTTTCCTTTATTTTGGAAACAAATAGCTTTAAGAATGATTTATAAGAGGGAAAGTAGGCAGATGCCAACTAATTATAGACCAATCGCTTTAATTAATGTATTTAGAAAAGTTTTTTCAACTATTATGGCAAATTGTCTCCGGAATTGGATGAATGAGTTTAATATTGTTACACCTCTCTTAAGGAGCATTTGTTAAAAATAGAGGCGTCAAATACAATTTGTTTATTTTGACTGGTCTTGAATAAGACCAGTCAAAATAAACAAATATCACTTTTGAAAAAATGAGAGAAACTATATACTGCTTTTATTGATCTCAAGAAAGCTTTTGATACAGTCGATTATGATTTATTATGATATAAGCTTAGAAGCATTGGTCTTTCTGCACTTTTTGCCAACTTACTTAAGAGCCTCTTTTCTAATACTAGATATTTTATAGAAACTTTTTTATTTTGAACTGATTATGTTGTGTCTAATAGAGGACTCCCTCAAGGAGAACCAATGAGTCCTATCCTTTTTGTTTTGTTTTTGAACAACTTCCCTAAATTTCTGAGAGGTTAAAGTTCTATGATAGCATTGTCTTCTCATGTCAAAATTAACTGTCTTCTTTATGCTGATGATATCCTTCTCTTGGCTAATTCAGGTTCTTTGCTTAGGGAAAGACTTTATCTTCTCAATATCTCTGAGTAAGATTATTGATTGACAATTAATTCGGAAAAGATGAAACTAATGATTTTTTGTAAAGGACTAAAAAAACAGATAATTTTAGTTTAGAAAATCATAAACTGGAAATTATGTCAAATTTTAAATACCTGGGTATTTATTTTTCTTCACATGGCACATTCTCCTATCATCTAAATCAGTGTTTCTCAACGGGGTCGATATCACCCCCATGTGGGCGTTTTTCCATGTTCAGGGGGAAATTAGTGACAATTTATATTTTGGGGGGGCAAAAAACAATTTTCTGGGCGATATAGTAAAACATTATATTAGGAATAATTAGATATTTTATTCATTATATCGTACAATAATTAAACAAATAATATTACACTAGTCACTAGTCTATTCAATGCAGTACGAATTTGGTGTTAGCCTTGGCCCTGGGCATCGGAATTTTGAAGTGAAGAAGGCAATACTACATAACGGTTTTATTGAAGGAGTGACGATTCATTAGAGGTTGAGAAACACAGATCTAAATAAAGGATTACTTGCTGCAAGATCTAAAGTCAAGTTACTTATTAAAATTAAAGTTACTTAATTAAATAATTATTTTAAATTACAGTCGACCCCCCCATAACATTGTAGATATGTTTCGAGTTTTATGAATCCAGCTTTTACGAGTCTAGCCAATCACAGCCTAGCACGTATGCAGTTTATGGACTACGGCTGTTTGAAAGGTTTCTTCCATAAAATTAATCGATTCTAGACTAATTCAACTCAACATTTCCAAAATATGTACATTTTTTTGGGAATAATCCATATAAACTATGCTATAAACAAAAAATTGTAGGATTGCTTACTGAGTGTGCACTGTTTGACTATGCCGTTGCTTAAGCTTGTTTTCGTCGTGGAGATTGTCATCGAATGGCACTCACGTGCTTCCTGATAAATTATTTTTTTTGCGAAAAATTCACTGAACTTTAGAGACATCATTAATATAAATATAATTTTTATGGACGTTAAATAATAAATGGTTTTTAGTAGATCCGCTGCTCATTTAAACTCAACGGTTTGTGCAATCCGGTCTCGACATGAGTCGGCGATGACGTTTTACCGAATTATAGTTTTTTTAGTATGTTTGTACGAATACTGTCGCAATTTTTTCGCCGTGATATAGGAATTCGAACTATAGGAACCCGTTCGGATTCCTCTAGGGGTCCGAATGTTATGGGGGGGTTGACTGTATTTGATTCTTTGATTGGACCAAGTATGTTATATGTTTTTCTGGTTTGGGGCGGTCTTTTAGTAGACAAATTTGAATCAATGCAGCTATTCTACTTTAAGCAGGTGTTCCATATTAACAAATCTGTCTTAGGACCTGCAGTGAGAATGGAATTGGGAAAACCTCCCCTCGTTATTGGATTGCCGATAAAATTGTTTAGATTTTGGAGGAAACTTATTGACCTACTGGAAAATGACCACCGAAAATTGACATATACAAGACTTTCAAAGATAAATGGTAATTCCTTTTTGAAGCCATGGCTTGCTATTGCTAAAGGATTACTAAATAATATTGGATTATATGTATTTAAGCAAAAGTTTGTTCTTTTTGGACTGTGATCAATGACTAAGAGACTTATATTGGTTAAAAGATGCTCATTATTTGAGGGAAAGAGGTTGGAACAGTGAAATTTTTCTTAATGGAATGTGGAGTCCAGCGTCTTATTTATTGTCTAACTTGAGTTATAGAGTAAAGTCATTTGCTGCACAATTTAGATTAAATAGGTTTTTGATAAACCTAAGTGGTAAAATAATTAATGTCGTAGGTGACTCTGAGTGTTCTTTTTGTGGAACTACAGTGATGGATATGAGAAAACGTTATCTTGATTCTTGCCACATTCTTTTGTATGTTCTAGTTGCTACACTGCCATCTGATTTTTGTTACCAAATTTTATTCGGTGATAGTTTTGCCATGCTAACTTTGTATAAATTATATAATTTCTTTGTTCATGTATCAAACTTAAAATAACAATGTTATTTAACCCCTTTGTAATAACACCCATTATATTAAATAATAAAGATTGAATTTGAAATTTGAATTTTTTATCAGAAGCAATTAACTTATCTGTTGATGCTAAGATATTTTCATTTTGCACTTGTAAACTAGTATTTAAAATATNTATGAGAAAACATTATCTTGATTCTTGCCACATTCTTTTGTATGTTCTAGTTGCTACACTGCCATCTGATTTTTGTTACCAAATTTTATTCGGTGATTCAGTGACAGTTTTGCCAAGTTAACATTATATAAATTCTTTGTTCATGTATCAAACATAAACTAACAGTGTTTATTTAACCCCTTTGTAATAACACCCATTATATTAAATAATAAAGATTGAATTTGAAATTTGAATTTTTTATCAGAAGCAATTAACTTATCTGTTGATGCTAAGATATTTTCATTTTGCACTTGTAAACTACTATTTAAAATATTGGGATGTGCAAATATATGTTCTATGTAAGCCAGTTTTCCACACCACAATTCATTGTTAAAACAATCATAAAATTTTTGTGTTTTCATACGACTCTTTTGTTTTCCCGTGGTACTTATTTCATTTTTAAAAAATATACAAAATTCTGCTTGCAATTCAAATACATCAGCTAAAATTTTTCCTCTAGAAAGCCAACAAATATCATTATGTAGTAATAAACAATTGTACTGTACATAGATTCCATGCTGTCACTTAATTCTTTGAAAATTTGTGATTTTAAAGGTTACTTTTAATATAGTTAACAATTTTTATTACATCAGCTATGCTTAATTCTGTCTGGAAAGTTTTGCCTACTAAAGCTTCTCAATGAATAATGCAATGTGTAGAAATAAGATTTACATTTTTTTGTTTTGCAAAGGCCAGAAAACATGTTTCAGGTTTGATCATTGATGCATCATCTGTAGAAATGTCTATATAAAAATTCCATGATAACTTTATCTTTTCAAAAAAGTTATCTACAAAATTAAATATTTTCTTTCCTTGTCATTCTTCCTGGCAATTCTTGACAAAATAAAAATTGGTTCATAATTAAATCTCCATTAATGAATTAAACAAATCCCATTAATTGTGCTTTCCTGCTGATATCTACAGAGCAAAAATTTGACCATCATGTTTTTGTTGAACATTTTTTTCTATATTTTCCAACATATTGATTATTCTTTGACTTACAGTATTGTTGGAAAGTGGAATTTTATTTATTTCAGCTTTTTTATCTTTGCCAAACATACATTTCACCATTAGCAAGATACAACAAGCAGACTGATCAATGTGTCTCCAATCAAATGAGGTTTTCTTTTTTTGTGCAATACGTTGCACTACTTCATAGGAGGCAGTTTGTGCTTTGTCAGACACTTTTATTGTATTTTCAAATTTTTGTGTTTGTTTGACACTATTTATCATTAATCGTTCAAAATACCTTTTGTTTTTAGACATCAAAATTTTGATGAACTTTTTCCATATGGCATTTTAGCTTGCTAGGAACCATTGCACTGTTTGCTTTGTTTATGTTCACATATAAAACATAAAGGTAAGAAAAAATTTATGTCCCCTGTCCATGTAAAACCAAAATTTAAGTAATCTTCATTTTATTTTCTTGAACTAATTTTTGATCTTTTTGGCTGAGATTCATCAGTGCTGGTATTGTCCATATTATCGCTATTTTCAATGGATATATTTGTATCTGCTGCAGAACTACTGTACTACATCAATAGTTTCTTTTTTATTTAAAAATTTTTGTATATCCATTTTCAGTTTTTTCTATTTAAAAAAAAAAAAAAAAAACAGTTTTGTAGCATTTTTAATTTTCATATACATTTAAATTACCTAAATAAATCACCTAACCTTAAATTATTTACTTTACAATACAAACACAGTTTAATATGACAATATTAACACAATATATATAATACACCACAGGTCTACCCATACAACTCCAGAGAACTAGAGAGACTAGAGACAAGATCCTGTATTTTGACTTTATGAGATAATTCAGTGGTACTGTGCATTTATACAGTGTTGCATTGATTCGTTTTATGTGGTTTGTGGATGATAGATAATCTTTATTTAAACAGTGTTGTTGCCTGAATGCAGATGCCCCTGTATTCGGATATGTCAATTTCAGTTTGTTATAAAAAGATCCTTTGTGTACTTTATTCTTATTAATGGTATTGTACATATATTTGGACAATGATATTAAAATAAAAATGACACTTTTTTTAAAGATTTCTCAGCACACTTTTTGAGAAATACTAATATACATAACCCAGTGCATAAATAATTTTTATCAAACTATTTTCAACTAATCCCAAAAAATGCCTTATTAACTCTTTTGGGGATCTTTGATTTAGAGGCTTGGAAACAGTGAAAGTTTGTTAAATAATAGTTAAATTTGTTAAATTAGAATTTGCATACTTTTATACATTTTTCTTGTGAATAATGAATATGTTGGTGAACGAAGGACATAAATGATAAGCCTGTTTTGCAAATTTGAAATTCTTTATATACAAGTTAAACTTTCAATAATTTTGTTAATATGAGTTAAACTAACCAATTTATGTACAGTACAATGTTGCATATTTTTAAGTTTATAAATAACTGCACTAGTAAGAATATGTTGTTAGCACCAAAGGAATATCCAGTTTTTCTTAATAATAAATATTTTTTATTAGGAAATATTTATAAGAGTTGATTAATTATCAAGTACATACAAGGTATCCCAAATTAAACTTGATATTTCCCAACTGGCTACAGCAAAATTAGAAAGTCATGAAAGTTTGGGAATACTTTAATGAGATGAAGGGAAGTTTTTACAGCAAAAAAAGTTAGTTCTAAAAACCACCATTAGAGGGCATACTATAGCTTTATGCAGAACATAACAATGAGCTACAAAATTATCTGTCTAATGTGAACAAACATGTTTAAAACATGATGGCCACTATTGAGGAAATTTTGCAAATAGAAAGTATAATTAACCCATAAACTGTCAGAAAACATTTGTATTTATTAATGTTAAGCCTGCTTATTACATTTTTAAATTTTTGCTCATTATGGCATGTCACAGATTGTCAATAATCAATATGTAGCCTATTTGTGGCAGGACTCCGAAAATTCTTTACTTGTCGGAACCTGTAATATCTTGAATAATTGCACCGATGCTGTCTTAATTTTTAACCATGCCCAGTAGCTCTAATAACTGCATTATGCCAGGTTGTGCAAATTGGAACAGGATACAAACAAATATAAAATATGCAAGTATTAAATCTTTCTTCATAACTTAATTATTAAAGCCAAACGAACTGCCAAATTATCAGGCTATAAGCTTGATGCCACTATTAAAGCAGCCGAGATAGACAAATCAAGAATACTCAACAGCAAAAGAAATACTGCAACACATCTCAAAAATGAACTAGAAATCTTCCAGGTTACTGGTGAAAAAACACATAACATCTGTCTCCTCTTAAATGCATTAAAGACAATTCCACCCACATCAATTGAATCAGAAAGGGCATTCTTGGTAGCAGGACTTTTCATTACTAAAATAAGAACCAGATTGAGTGATTGGAGTAGCCTATTGGCCATCTTTGCTTTTTAAAATCAAAAATTTACAATAATATTTTGTATTATGTTTTATTTAAAAAACGAAAATTACCTTCTAAGTTAGAAGTTTGATCTAAATTCATTTTTTTCTTTTAAATTTTCAACTCAATTCAAAGGCATTTTTGTTGTAAGCAGTTTCCAACAGACTTTAATAAACTTTTTTTATTTTTGAAAATTTCTACGTAACTCAAAAGTAATTTTTATACATATTTTACACATTATTATTATTATTACTATTTTGGAGGTTGCAGGATGTATTAAGTTACTTAAAAATGAAAAATAATTATATTATTTGATTTTTAAGATTTATTTTATATCTTAAAAATAATTAATTATATCTCTGGATTTCTTGGGATCCCGGGACAAGCAAAAGACCGGGAAATGAGAAACCCTAATGCTACCATCAGAAAGCATAAAACAGCATGTTAAACAGTTAGTTGCATGCAGTGTATTGCCTTGGAATGTTATGCACATGGTGTGCTATGTTGTCTTTAAAGTTTGACAGCAATGTTATGAGATCATGGTAGACAAAGTCTTTGAGATAGCCCCAGAGCCAATAATCTCATGGATTCAAGTCAGGGGATTTTGTAGGCAAATATTCTATTTCAGCTTGAGAAGCACCATCTAATGGTGGTTTTTGGAAGTATTTTTTTTTGCTCTAGAAAAAAATTCCCAACTCATTAAGGCATTCCCAAACTTTCATGACTTTCTGATGAATAGTTTTTGCTGTAGATGGTTGGAAATGTCAAGTTTAATTTGGGACATACTGTATATAAATTTTTAATTACAAAATTGAGAGATAAAAATTTAGAATGTATTGGTTTATATATGAACTATTCTGTATGAGTTTTATCCATAGTCCTTAAATCAATGGCTGTATTCAGCAGACTCAATACTTCTAATTGAGCATTAACTGATATGGTAGCAGTAACTGATATGAATCTGCTGAACAATGAATTATGAGTACCAACTTGTAATTCATTGTTCAGCAGATTCATAATGAATAATAATTTTACAATAGCTTCTACTTGTTTCTACAAACTTTCAAAGTGAATTTAATTTATAGTATTGCCTTGTACTTTGAATTTAATTCATTCCAGGAGACTGTTCAAACTGAATTATTCAAAGTCTGAATCAAGTTTTTCCATTAGAAATAATAGAAAGTGAATTAATTCATTCCCAGATCTTAATATCCATTTTTATAAATTTAAAATTGCAAATACACATAATTTAAGGAAAAAAAAATAACACAATTAAATGCTTTAATAATAAATTAAAATATGAAAACAATAAATGAAATATGCAAATACTGTATAATAAAATAAATTCCATTTNTTCTAACGATTGTCTAACACGTAGGAAATAATTTACAAAATGTGTTTATCAAAATAGCCATCGAGGATTGAGCCAATAAAAAGATATTTTAAAAAATTCAGGAATTTTCAGTAACAATTTAAATTTAAAATATTTTCAGTAAAGCTTAAACGTTCTAATTAGTTTCAAATAACTAGTAGGCTTAAGTCTATTCAGTATTTTAGAATGCATTAGTTTATCTGAACTATAGAATAATAGTATACCGGATAATGTTAAATAGAAGAATATATTAGACGAGTGCAATTATTAAAATATTCTTAAATGATAGATGAATTCATTAATTTTACTTGTTAAAATTGACCATGAAGTTTATCAATTCTCTCGTAAATTTCAAAGAACGACCCTGCGATTTGGCGATTTTTGCTAGATAAGAGCTACTTAACTGATTAAAATATAATAACCTTCGGCGAACATTTCATATTTATTAATGAAAAAAAAAATTGATATTTTAAAATTATCATCTAAAAATTAAGAAACAATAGTGACTTTATTTAAATTTTATATTTAATAAGTTTTAAAATCCTTTTTTGCTCTTAAGCAATCGAAAAAAATCTTGTTGGTGAAATGACTTACAGGTTATTATCTCTCCGTTCCATTAGAAACACTACTATTATTAAATATTAATAGATGAACAGATAATCGAATTATCATCAAATTAAATAACATTCCACGGACGTATTTTACACTATTATTATTATTATTATTATTATTACTATTTTGGAGGTTGCGGGATGTATTAAGTTACTTAAAAATGAAAAATAATTATATTATTTGATTTTTAAGATTTATTTTATATCTTAAAAATAATTAATTATATCTCTGGATTTCTTTGGAATCCCAGGACAAGCAAAAGACCGGGAAATGAGAAACCCTAATGCTACCATCAGAAAGCATAAAACAGCATGTTAAACAGTTGCATGCAGTGTATTGCCTTGGAATGTTATGCACATGGTGTGCTATGTTGTCTTTAAAGTTTGACAGCAATGTTGTGAGATCATGGTAGACCAAGTCTTTGAGATAGCCCCAGAGCCAATAATCTCATGGATTCAAGTCTGGGGATTTTGTAGGCAAATATTCTATTTCAGCTTGAGAAGCACCATCTAATGGTGGTTTTTGGAAGTATTTTTTTTTGCTCTAGAAAAAAATTCCCAACTCATTAAGGCATTCCCAAACTTTCATGACTTTCTGATGAATAGTTTTTGCTGTAGATGGTTGGAAATGTCAAGTTTAATTTGGGACATACTGTATATAAATTTTTAATTACAAAATTGAGAGATAAAAATTTAGAATGTATTGGTTTATATATGAACTATTCTGTATGAGTTTTATCCATAGTCCTTAAATCAATGGCTGTATTCAGCAGACTCAATACTTCTAATTGAGCATTAACTGATATGGTAGCAGTAACTGATATGAATCTGCTGAACAATGAATTATGAGTACCAACTTGTAATTCATTGTTCAGCAGATTCATAATGAATAATAATTTTACAATAGCTTCTACTTGTTTCTACAAACTTTCAAAGTGAATTTAATTTATAGTATTGCCTTGTACTTTGAATTTAATTCATTCCAGGAGACTGTTCAAACTGAATTATTCAAAGTCTGAATCAAGTTTTTCCATTAGAAATAATAGAAAGTGAATTAATTCATTCCCAGATCTTAATATCCATTTTTATAAATTTAAAATTGCAAATACACATAATTTAAGGAAAAAAAAATAACACAATTAAATGCTTTAATAATAAATTAAAATATGAAAACAATAAATGAAATATGCAAATACTGTATAATAAAATAAATTCCATTTACTGGTTGACTTTAACATCTTAAATATGGTCTCTGGATCTGTCACATACATACCACTTTCATGCTTTATGATAAATTCCTTTTTCATCTCAATAGTCAATATTACAACCTTCTTCTTAGACTTTAATAAGTAAAGTTTATATTGGGTTGAACAGAAAGTTTTTATGTATTTTTCAACAGTTGTCCTTACTTAACCTAGATGTATGATTTTAATTATAACAATTGTAAAACGTAATATTTTATTGCTAACATTAGATAAAGTGAAACACAAAAAATAAAATGAAAAAAAAACATTGAAAACATTTAACTATAATGGAAGAGTAAGAGATGACTTGGGTGACAATGGATTGCATTTATTTTTCTTGTGCATTTTTTCACTGCATGTGAAGTTTGAACTTTTAAGTGTCTAAGTTTTATTTTGTATATACAGTGGAACCCCGGTTAACGAACTTAATCTGTTCTGCAACTCCGTTTGTTAACTGAAGCAATTTTTCCCATAGAAATTAATGCAAATGCAATTAATCCATTCTAGTCTCTGAAATTTTTGTGATTTTATTTGTAATATATAGTAATTTTCTTTGATTAAAATGTAGGAAAACGTAGTATCTATCATTATAGCAACAAACATGTAAACTTTGTTTAATAAAATAGCTCTCTACATACCTTTGTTTGTTGTAGTTGGTGGCAGAAAAGTGGAGATATACGAACCTTAATGCTTAGAAGGGGAATCCCTCCAAAAAAATAATGTGTAGCACTTCATCGGAAGATTCTTCGAGTCGTAGTCTCTTTCGGTAAAAAAAGCCCACCAGTGGCTAAGTGGTCTTCGTACATTGAACATGGGGAGTTTGTTCATGGGTTCGCACCTCACTCAGATGGTCTGGCCACGTGGAGTTTTCCAGGTTTTCTCCACATCTGTAACGCCTAAATAGGGGCCAGTTTCCCCTAAAAACACCTCCCAGAAGGCATTCCCCCTAGGCAGATTGCCCAAGTGTTACGTTGCCATAACTTAACAAACAAACAAACTTTTTCCGTAAGGAACAAGAAATTGATCTAAAGTTGATTGTCTTACTCTTTTAATCAAAATTTTTCTCAAATGCGATAGTGCATTGTCGTTTATATTGCAATGTCATTTTCTATTGCCACTATGACTTTTCTTTCTTGGATGCCATATTGATTGAATATATAAATCACAAAACTGAAAAAAGAAGTATAGCACAAACACTCAGAAAAGCAATGCTTAACTCGCGCATGCCTAACACCAACTAAAATTTGACACAGAATACCATTACGTTCNCTAAGTGGTCTTCGTACATTGAACATGGGGAGTTCGTTCATGGGTTCGCACCTCACTCAGATGGGCTGGCCACGTGGAGTTTTCCAGGTTTTCTCCACATCTGTAACGCCTAAATAGGGGCCAGTTTCCCCTAAAAACACCTCCCAGAAGGCATTCCCCCTAGGCAGATTGCCCAAGTGTTACGTTGCCATAACTTAACAAACAAACAAACTTTTTCCGTAAGGAACAAGAAATTGATCTAAAGTTGATTGTCTTACTCTTTTAATCAAAATTTTTCTCAAATGCGATAGTGCATTGTCGTTTATATTGCAATGTCATTTTCTATTGCCACTATGACTTTTCTTTCTTGGATGCCATATTGATTGAATATATAAATCACAAAACTGAAAAAAGAAGTATAGCACAAACACTCAGAAAAGCAATGCTTAACTCGCGCATGCCTAACACCAACTAAAATTTGACACAGAATACCATTACGTTCGTTATCCGAGACAAAATTTTTTCAAAATAAAAGTTCGTTAACCAGGACGTTCGTTAACTGGGGTTTCACTGTATCTGTTTTTAGTTTCTAATAAATGTTTTTTGAGTGATTTAATACAATAATACATGCGTTCAATATATACTTCACTTACTATATGGGCATAGCCATATTTGATCAATGTTATAGGTACTTGAAGGTACCATAAATGAATTCCAATATTAAACATGATGTCAAAACACTCAATATGTTTGGAAGTACCATTACTACAGAAGCATTCAGTAGAAAAATACTCTGCTGAACACAGCCAGTGGCCACATTCCTGAGGTATGGTGTACACAGTAGTTTGGGTTATGTACATATTTTATTTCTGTTTTAGCAATTTTCTATAGTGTATATTCTGGTGCAGTTGTATGTTACTCTCCAGATTATTTACATGAAATTGTTGTAGACATTATGTTAAAACAGATGGTATTGAAGAATCTAGTGGTACTCTATTTCTGAAGACTTTAGTTGTTGCCACATAGAAAATCAAGTCTCAATTTATAGAAATAATGAAATAATCCAGTTATATTATTTGATTATCTTTAGTCAAATTCTATAAACTCAATTTTATTAATTTGTAATACTTTTATGATTAATTCAAAACATATTATTTGTTTTTAATAATATAAGGAAACAATTTTGAATTATAAATCTAATTTCCAATTGATTAATTCGGATTTCAGATGTTCTTTATATATGTATGGAAATCATTTTGAGCAGACCAAACAGTATTATATAGGCATTTACGATTTTCTATTTCAAAGCATTTGTTTAAAAATTTGTATTTATTTTATAATACAGAATACAGTGAAAGATAAAAATAAAACAGAATTAAACAATTTTTTTATCCATGAAGAATTTGAATCAATATTATAAATATAACAGAAACACTCAAATTTTTTTTTTGTTTTTATATTTAATTTGTTTGATAACATTAGAAAATGCTTTATATTCTCATTTTGCATAATAATTTAAATTTTTCTTGCATGTTAAATCTTTGTTTGATTTATTGAAGTAGATCGAAAAGATTAATAAAATGAATTTTTGATACTTTTAATAAGCCTTAATTTTATTTGAAAATTTAGTTATTTAAATGAAAGTTATTTTCATATTCTACAATTATATTTTTAATAAAATTTATTAACATTTATAAATTCACTTTATAATATTTATATCTATGGAAAATATTAACTATAAATGATAATTTGGTGATTAAATTTTGTTATTGATATTAGTGTTTTAATATTTTTGTAACTAATAAAATTTTTAACTTTAAACAGATGATGGGTCAACCAGCTGCTTTACAGCCTAAGTCACCAATTTTACCTTGTCCTGTTTCATCTTCAAATGCTACAGCTCAGGTTTTGACAAATACACAATTGAAACAATTGACATCATCTCCACAACTGATTGCAAGTCAAGCGCCAACTGCTATGATAGCAAGCCAAGCTCAAATATTAGGTATTTATAATAATAATTATGTTAATTATTTAATATTAATCATGTTATAATATAATTAATTATGTTGATGAATTATAATTATTATATCTTATAAATATTTAATATTAATTATGTTAATTCTTAAATAGCAGTATTTGTATAGGAAAATTTATAAGATTTTATGAAAATTAATGAATATTTTAATGGTGTTATATATTCAGATTTTTAAACAGCATAGCTAATTATTAATGATTTTCTAGAATAGAAAATTATTAATAATTATATCATATTCCTTACAAAAGCTGTTATGTAGCCAGTTTTGATATTTTTGTTTCTGTAAAGTTTAAGAATTAATTAGGATTTCAAATTAGACTTTTAGAAAGTATTAAAGTTCAATTTAGCATTTGGGTTTAAAATTGATGGATTCAAATAATTGAATTTAGAAAAATTTTTTTTATGTCTTAGATAATTTTACTAACTATATTACCATAAACTATCCATGTAATTTCATTAAAGTTTCTGAATTTTTGATAATTTGATTATTGGCTTTTTGAAATAAGAACATTACAAACACTCACTATGCAATGAGTGCACAGCAGTAGTCTATACATAAAACATGTATTAAAATTATACATTAATTTTGTGTATAATGTTTAATAATTAAATGATAAGGCCAGAATCAATCAAAACTGATAAACTGATCAATCAAAACTGATAAAATAAAATGAATGTTTAAATATGATATAACATTTCTGTATGCTTTGTGCTAAAGATTTCAAACAAAATTGTCAAAACCATCACATTTTGATTAAAATTTTGCTGTCAGCTTTTTTTGTGCAATTATCAGCTTTTTTAAGGACATAATGTCACCATTTTTAATATTACAGATTGAGCTTTGCATTACCAGGAGTCATTACAATAACTACATTCACTACATAATATATTGAATACTAATTATACCCAGCAAATGTTTCAGATTCTAGCACAAAAGTATCTTTTATAATATAATTAAATTTTTTTAATTTATTAAATTCATTTCTAATGTAAACAAATAATTATTAAAAACTTAAAAATTATATAAATTATGTATGAATCCTTGGTAAAGAAAATAATTTTGCAAAAATATTCATCTAACCAAAAAAATAAAGTCAATTGTGAGAAGTGGGGGGGTTTAAGGTGCAAAGCTTAACTTGTTCTCCGATGTCAGGACAGTAAGTCTCACTCACGGGATCAGTGGATAGTGTTTTCTTTTCTTCTGCTGCTGGATTTGAGTGGGAGGGTTAGCAAGGTTGTAGATGAGGTGTCAACGATACACAAGTTACTACAACCATTTAGATAAACTTCGATACACAAGTTACTACAACCATTTAGATAAACTTAACACATTTAATATAAACAAAAAAAAAAAATTATTACAACAGGCGAAACATTCTAAAGAAACCGTGTTAACATTGGTTTCAGTTAACCTAGCCCCGACATGGTTAGCTCTAGTGGATAGCTATTTCTTAAAAGGCTAAATCTAATTTACATTTTAAGTCAGCTGAGAGAGAGAGAGAGAGTTTACATGAAAGGGGTAAACATAATACCTCATTCAGTGTTTCTCTAATGACGATGTCTTCAGGAAGGTCAGTTGATCTTTGTGTGGAGATGATGAGTATGAGGTCCAGCAGTGGGTTGGTCTTCAGCAATCACCCTGATGATTGGGTGCGAGCTCTTTTTATATGCATTGCATGTGAGAATTGACTCAGGTGACTTTGATTTAATATGGTCTAAGTTCAAGCTGTGCCCAGGTTCGGTTGATACAAGCTGTCAAGAACTGGACAATTTGGCTGAATTATTGATACTTTTTAGCTGTTATTATGACTTTTCTTACCTAATAATTTCATCCGTTTTACAGTTTCCTATCATTAATAATCAAACATTTTGACTAAGGTTTTAACATAAGTCCAAACATCATAATGATTGTTGTTATTCGGAGGGATATTTGATTGGTTTTATCTATTAGAGAGTATTGCGAGAGGGAGAGAGAAAAAAAGGAAGTGGGTTTTTTCCACTTTGTCATCATCCCACTGCTTGACCTTTCTGTTGTCCTCTGCTCTGATAGAAGATTATAAATGTTTTATTACTTTAAATAATCAATTAAAATCTGCCAGATGCCAATCAAAACAAAAGTGGAAATGAAAAAAAGTCAAAATCTCACACAATTCTTATATTTTTTATAATGCATTGAATTAATCTTGCATTAAATTGACAAAGTGAAATTGGCCTGGGGCCCCTTATTGTTGGCAAAAATTCACATTCTACAAAAATGTTATGAACTTGTGTGTTACAACCCAATATTAAAATTTTTTTTGAAAATTGAGGAACAATATTGATTTTCTGTAATTAAATAAAATAATTTTAAAATTTATAGGTTCACTACAAGCATTAGGAGCATCTCTTCCTCAAGGAATTACATGGGCGACACATGGTGGCTTACAATCTCCAACGTTACTTACACAAAATCCTATTTTTATTCGTAGTCAACAGCCTGATATGTTTATCCAGAGTCCTTCACCAGCAACTGCTTATGCAGTTCCAATGGCATCAACAACTCCCTCTAGTCACATGACTGTAATTCCTACAACACCCTATTTACAGAAACAAAAACAAGTAAGAATAAAGATTTATTTTATTTTATTTTTTCTGCAAGGTAGATAAGTTTTTTAAATATCCGTTATAATGAAATGCAATTATAAACAGAAGATGTATGGGAAAAAGTAGAAGAAAAATATAAGTACAATCGTTAAGGTATTGCATAACGATAGTCAATATTGAATCCAGTTTTCCCGGAGGAAAGCCGCATGCCTCAAGGGTGAGGTATGTTTTATATCTTCCAGTTTTAGTTAGATTTTTTTTAAAATCGAAATTTAATTAAATGTTATTTAAAAAATTATATACAAGTTGCTGATTATTAAAACTATGTGCACAACAGACATTATTAATTATTTTCTGCGGATGGTTTTATATTCCCTCTCCGAATTCAGTACTGCGCACTGCCAAAATCCGACAGCTGCTGTAAAATAGTTAAAATTTTACGTCGTCGTCCGAATTGGCAAACGTGTACATTTTTCAAACGTAAAAAATGTAGAGAAGAAGTACAGTAACGGTTACTATAGCAAAAATAATCAACCAAGCGTGCACGTGCAATTGGTATGTCAGTGACGTCATTGGTGCGAGTGAGCCGGAAAATGAAATGCTGCCTATCTCATTGCAACAGCACCAGTCGGAATGACGTCACTTGGAATCGCTACCTCTAGTCGAATTATTAATCTCTGTCTTGCCAGAATATAAAGTAGATATTAAGAGGAAGCATTTGGTGACAAAATGACGTCCCGGTATTATTTTTAAATTTTGGTCGATTCGATGCGGATTGTTCTGCGACAACTTTGATACAAAAGAAGCGCTTCTTAGAAATTTGAATTTTTCTTAATTCTCAAGAATCTAAAATATTTTTCTTACCTTAAAAAAATAAATATATAGTGTATAGATATATATTAGCGGACAGTAATTTGTTCGAAAAAACACTTTTGTGAAACTTAGCGGTCAACTTAACTCATTAGCGAAAGGTTGACTCGCTCTTCCTTAGCAGAAGCTAATTTGTAATTGGGAACCTTACGAGAAAACAGATGTCGCCTCAATTTATTAACAGCTGTTACCGACTGCAGCGAATTAATATGAATTTTATCAATTAATCAGAGAACAACGAAAATGTTTCTGCGTATACAAAGAAAATATTTCATTAAAAACTTTATATCCTTTTCCTATGCTTTGTGTTCTCGGACAAACGCCTATTATTAATTTCATTTTGAAAGGTTCTGAAATATTTTAAAATTAATAATAATTTGTTTGCCGAATGATTTAGTAAACAAAATTTAACCGATACGGCCGCCATTTTTAAATTCGTTACTATGGTAACGAATTTTTTTATCTTTATACTGTACTTTTAAATGTGTAAATACTAGCTATCAAACGGCATAAATATAATTATCGTTTTTAAATAAAATAATAATAATATTTTATAACAAATTATTATTATTATTGTAATTACTTTTTTATTCCAAATAGTGTTGCCAGAAGTTCAAAACCAGAAATCGGGACATTGTGATAAAAATTGATGGATATCATCAAATTAATTTTACTGAATTATCAATTAAAGAATATTGCTTATTTTTTGTTATTATGTTATATATTTTAATTAAGTTTTTGTTAGAAAACCCGGTTACCCAATCGTGGATCTGTCAAATCCATAATGGTCATGATTAAATGTGAAGGTCCCCTTAGCGTCCAAAGGGCGAAGAGAACCAAAAAATAAAAAATAAAGCTAGACTATGAGGGGCAGATATAATCGTTGATAGATCTGTCGTCAATGATTGCACGAAACCATAGTACAGGACCACAGAACGTGACGCGTACGCCAAAGATTAGTAAAGGCGTACTCATGTAAGATTGTGCGAATACATGCACAACACTTAATGCCAACAATTTTTATTTGACTTTTTAAAAAATACAAATTGAATTATTTTTTTAATAGAAAGCGGGATATTTCGGAAAAATTTTTCCAATCAGGACGANGTCAAGTGTGTTTTTTTTCAATGGGAATACACATTTTTGACCTTATTGTCTAGGTCAAAGGTCAAGATTATTTTAAGGTTAAAATTATAAGCTTTTTCTAATGGGAAACCATACTTTTTATTACTGCAATAGGCAGGGAGGTAAAAGTTACATTTACATGGAAACAATGGGAAATTTCACAATCAGCCATGACCTTGAGTATCACAAATTTGACTTCTGAAGGTCATCTCAAGTGTGATAATTGTAAGCGTGGCTCAATAAATGCATTAAAGTGGAAGGGTATAATTTTGAACATTTGTTATAAAATTTTCCCCCAAAACCAACATCTCAAACAATGGTAAGAATTAAAGTGACTCATCGAAAACAAGCACCACGATAGTGAGATAGGCAAGGATATTCACTGAAAATAAGCACCTCAAAGGGAGCAGAAAACTACTACATCCACATCATTACTCCTTGGTAGTGCTAAAAGTAGTGAATGCTTTTAAAGTTCAAAGTAATAAGGTCATGAAAAAATGTAACTTTTACCTCCCTGCCTATTCCAGTAATAAAAAGTATCGTTTCCCATTAGAAAAACCTTATAATTTTAGCCTTAAAATAATCTTGACCTTTGACCTAGACAATAAGGCCAAAGGTACATCCAGTTATGAAATTTCCTGCTCTTTCCATTTCCGGTGTCAAAAATATGTGTTCCCATTGAAAAAACAGACTTGACCTCCAAATGACCTTGAAGGTCAAGGTCACATATGAGGTCACCAATTGATTGGCTCCTCGATACCCTACAACTTTTGTCTATACCTTTTTCCAAAATAATGAGATCCAATTAAGTTATTTCATTGTCTCAAGATAAAAAAAATGCACCCTGTATATTACACTTCTAGATATTATGATTTAAATAGGCTTTATTCAGTTACATATAATCATGATATATAAGAAAACTAATAAAGAATTTTGTGACAATTTTTATTTTTATGTATATCTAAACTTAAGAAAAGAAAAAACTAAAGTTTCTTCAGAAATGTCAAGCAGTTTTATTTGTTTGTTAGTAATGTTAAGATATAGATCTACAGTCCCAAAATTATTTTTATTTATAATCTTTTTATAAAATCTTAAAGATTGTCTACTCTAAATTCTGTTTTAGTTATCATACTGTTTGCATTAATGTGAACAGATAATATTTTGTCAATTATAATGTGTGATATTGTTGGAAATTGTAAATAACAGAGACTTCAAACTCTTCAAGACATATTTATTTATTTATTTTTGGACACAGTGTATTTATTGTATTTGTTCTTAAAGCTTTGGATGATAGAAAACTGCTCCATCATTTTTTATTTTTTTTAAACATAATTGTTTTTTCATATCCCCATCTAAACCAGTTATATTTTAACAAAAACATCTTGAGAGTAACATTTTTTTCTTTAACTTACACTATCATTTCACCTTATTTTCTGAAAAAAGAAACAAATTTTGGTATTTTTGTAACATGTGGCCATAATTAAACTTTTCCTGTTTGGGCTTTTTGGTGTTTGAACTAATATTAGAATATCATCAGTTTTAATGGTTATATTATTCAAGGCATGAGAGAAATGATTCCATGAATCTACTGATAAGAAATGCTCCTTGGACTCCCAAGAAAACTTTGGCATAAAACTGATTTATTCCTTTCCTTTTTGCTAATATCCAAGGAGTATAAAGTTTTTTTTTTAATTCTTTAAGTATTAGCTACTCTTCTTCAAATAGTAGGTATTCTTTGAGAAATAATATTTTTTGTACGGTAGCAACTTCATATTTTTAGCAATGATGTTTTTGATATATTTATAAAGAGGTTTTTTTGTTGCAAAAAATTGGATAAATTTTGATTGTGTAAGAATTTAGGCAAATAAAGAAATGTATACATTATTACAAGGTATTTATAAGTTCTGGAGCTAGGACATCTAAGTACTAAAATAAATCATATAAATGGTTATAAAAATCATACTCTCCTCAAAAGTGAAAACACAACACCATGAAGGAATGTGCATAGACATTGCACATTGCAGGACTGGTAAATGTGACAGATATGGAAATGGTTAAAAGAAGAAACAAAATATGCAACAGACACTTATTTGTTCAGTAGCAAATATGGCCCTGATGAGCAGCTATGCAGGCCACTATATAGTGAGGCATACTATCAATGAGGTGATTAATGGTAGCCTGAGGTATCCTTGCCATGCTGCATTCACTGTGGCTTGATGTTTCCAGTGCTCCTCACATTGGATGAGGCCCCACAGGTGTTTGATGGGAGAGAGATCAAATGAATCTGCCAACCAGGAAAGGATGTGAATTCCATTCAGACATCCTTTGGTCAGAGTTCACTATGCAACATACAATCAGGCATTATCTTGCAGGATCACTGTCAGGTGCTGCCTGCACCAATAGCTTAACCACATGCCCCACAATTTATGTGACATGTTGGTCTGCTGTAGAGTACCAGAAATGTAAACCAGGGCTGTCTGCAGATTGAAAACAATGCCCAGTGTTAGGCTAGTGTGATACTTAGTGAAAAGGGCTGGCACATAGCATTCCCCAGGATATGTTACACTTGTCCATGGCCGTCATTCCTCCAAAGACAGAAGCAGGATTCATCTGTAAACAATACACAATGCCATTCATTGGTCCAGTTGCAATGACGACAACACATGCCAGGCATGCAGCCTGTATTGAGCAGTTAATGGCATCTCTGTTGTTGGTTGCCTTGTGTTTAATCCAATTTCATGCAACCTGTTGCAAAAGATTTAGGTGGACACAGATGCACCTGTTGATGACAACAGGTAGCTTCAGATGACAAATTTACCGGTCTGTGCACTGTGTACTGGTGCAATCCACTTCCTATTTGGTGTATTTTCAGATGTTCCTGCATCTATTATGTTACACATTGCTAGATGGTATTCACATCATTCTCAACATGCATGGTAA
The DNA here is from genome assembly GCF_000671375.1 of Centruroides sculpturatus. Taxonomy (NCBI): domain Eukaryota; kingdom Metazoa; phylum Arthropoda; class Arachnida; order Scorpiones; family Buthidae; genus Centruroides; species Centruroides sculpturatus. Next base: position 406,100 of record NW_019384916.1, on the reverse strand, counting down.
CTGAAAGTATTTGACAAACTAAGGTTATGCAGTTCCAGGATATGGTCTCATTCCCTAGCCATTAACTGGTGGTATTCAGCTTGCTGTTGTCTCCAAGCCATTATCTACACTTCTTCCAAAGTTTGGCTGCTGCAAATCATCACTGATAGCATTTATGGTCCGAGTAAGCTGCTGATCATTATAACCAAAAACTAGATATCACATGATCCAATATGTATGCAAACTTAACTATTTGCTTATCTCTGTCATCTCTATTGGTCCTGCAGTTTGCATGAAGTTACGCACATTCCTTCATGGTGTTGAGATTTCACTTTTGAGGAGTGTATAAGTTATAATTTTTAAATGACTTATATGCGTGATAACTTATAATGTATATGATTTTTAGTTCATGTATATCTTAGCTCTGTAATAACATATAATTAATAAGAATTTTTAAATGTTTAGTTTTGTTTAAAAATCTAAATTAGGTTCGTCCTGCAAGTTCAGTGGCCACTCAGACAGCAGTTTCAACAGCTGCTGCTGCTCAGTCTCGAGCACCTCCAAATCGTACCCAGGTTAGATCAATAGTTACGTATTGTTTTTTGATATTCTATTATTATTATTATTGCTTTTTAAAATATAATTTAAAGTTTAAAGGTTTTTAGATGAACAGATAATATTTTGTCAATTATAATGTGTGATATTGTTGGAAATTGTAAATAACAGAGACTTCAAACTCTTCAAGACATATTTATTTATTTATTTTTGGACACAGTGTATTTATTGTATTTGTTCTTAAAGCTTTGGATGATAGAAAACTGCTCCATCATTTTTTATTTTTTTTAAACATAATTGTTTTTTCATATCCCCATCTAAACCAGTTATATTTTAACAAAAACATCTTGAGAGTAACATTTTTTTCTTTAACTTACACTATCATTTCNAATGAAAAAAATGTGATCACATCAGTGATTCAATTAGTGTAAATTATCAAATACTATAAATTAATATAAAAATTAAACAATATTACACTTAGTTATTGTCTATAGTTTCCGAATATCCCTAAAATATTTATTCACATCTGTATTTTCGATAATTATGCATATTATCCATTGTTATAATACATAGTCATTCAGGGCAAAATTTGCACGTAAGGTAAACAAACTGCAGTTTAGGGTCTCACGTTATAAACCATAGCTTAGGGCCTTATATATATATATATAACTACCATTATTATTATTTGATAGAAGAGAAGGGCTTGCTATATGTTATAGTTTAGCTTAAATCAAGTCTTGATAGCATTTAAACGTCATACAATTATTGTTCTGTAACACCATATCAATATATTAATGAGCTTATTCGCTTCAATTCCCATATAAACTTAATTTCTTATATTAAACATTGCACACACACACACACATAAATTTCTCAAATAATTTACCATTAAGAAATATTTATTTATAAAATATTTTAAATATATTAAATACAATAATTTATATTTAATTTTAAAAATAATTACTATACAATATATCAATTAATTCTAATCTATTAAAATTTATTAAATCTCAATTTACTAAACAATAAGATAAATGTATTATAAAACTTAAAGAATAAGAATAATAATCTTTTAAATTATTTATATATGATTATTGATTTTTAAACTTAAAACATTCTTTAATCAGGCAAAACAACGTTCACGTGGTCAGAATAACAGAAGCTCTCCTGCTGGTTTGCAGCTGCCTCCTCCACAAACAGTTACAATACAAACACAAACACCTCCACTTCAACATCAAAAAGCTGATGCTGCTAATCAAACAAAACCAACTCCAGAAATGAAAAGTACTGCAACTCAAAGTAAGTCAGTAGCTACAGAAACTGGACAACAGGTTGTGTTAGCAAAGCAACATATCTCACCTATATCAGCAGTTAATGTTTTGCCAAAACCCACAAATACAGATGTAAAATCTTTTCCTGAAACCCCTGTAATAACTAATAATAATGTACCAGAGACAAATATGGAAGTTGACCCTGTTCCTGTAGTTGATGTTAGTCCATCATTAAAAGATGTAGCCACAGTTGAACCAGAACCATTAGAAAAGCCAAGAAAAGAAGAAGACACTGTTGCCATTCCTCATTCTGATGTCATTTCTAAAGAAAAACAACCACAAAAAGCGATAGTTAAACCTCACATTTTAACACATGTGATTGATGGATATGTTATATTGGAAGGCCCTGATCCATTTCCTGTAAGTATGGTAATATTAAATTGTTAATTTATTAAACACAATATTTATTTTTGTGTTATGTTAAAATAATTTTATGAAAAATAAATTTTTAAACTGCCAATACAGGTATCTCCTGATTAATATGATTAATTTATCCGTTAATCTCTTGATACTACTGTGTATATCAAAATCATGTTGATCAAATACAGTGGTACTCATCCAAACAATCAAGACCCAATAAAATAAATTTTCAGTTAACAACAAAAATCTTTATTTTGTTAGCTGTTGTTATTAATTATAATAACTGTTCTTATGGATAAAATAATTGTTGTTAACTGTTAACAACAATTATTTTTATCCATAAGAACAGTTTTCTATGATAAAAATGTATAACTAATTTAAAAATAAAATGAAATCTTAGAGCTGCCTACCTTCATCAGACAAAATTATACTCAATCCAGTTTGTTTTTGTTTTTGTTTTGTTTTTTTTTTTTTAATTTATGCATGTGGAACACAACCGTCAAGTCGATGACACACTAAGATTTGTTGCAAATTAATTTGTTATTAATCAATTTTTAACAATTTTTTCTTGAAATTTCTCTTTGTCAACAGCTTTCAGGAGCTCAATACATTTTTGTAACCTTTAGTTCAAAATTTCCCAAACAAAACTTTTAAAACAACATTTGACATGTCTGACATTTAGGAGCATCTTCCCCATACAGTAAGAGTATTTTTTACTGTTTATATAGCATTAAATTTTTTACAAAACTTAAAAAGCATACATAATATGCTTGATATGTGTGACCGCAGGATCGGCACCTCTTTGGCACCTTGTCAGGATGATACCACTGCATCCTCCAGACATGGAACTTCAACAGCCGTTACAACACATTTTTGCATGAGTGGTCACATTCGCGGACTTTTGGCCCCGGAATGGAGGCGGAAGGAGAGAACCAGAAGTACACTCCACAAGTTATCATATAACAAAAATACCCATTTATTAATCGATATTGACTATTTACAAGCTGTATACAGATGCTTAGCGAATGCTAATAATATGACATATAGTGTAACTAGTACAACCCTGACAACGAGAGTGAGAGTGCACATTAAGCATAAAGGATAAATACTTTAGAATTCATAGAATTCTATTTGGAACTTTCACACATGGAGAGTCATTTCTTCTGGAGCGGCAGTGATTCCTTCGGAATGGCGACTGCTAGGAACAGTGATGGCGGCGACGAATGGCGAGCGGCTGGTCACATACACATAGTTAATAATAACTGGATGACTCTGTCTGACTCATCAACCCCCTCTTTTTTATTAGGGGTCTGTCCTGGGTTTTTCCCATGGCCTTATTAGGAGTTTTTCTACAATCGTCCAATGGTTGAATTTTTGTCATAGATTCCGGGTGACACACTAGGAAGCTGTGTCACCTCTGAAAGGAAGTGAATCAGGGGAAAGATATGATCGTATCCTTCCAGATTTTTATTAAGTGTTGGGAAAAAGTTTTTTCATATAATTATTTCACTTTATTTTAAAGCAAACATGAAAGTTTATAAAAAGAAAGGTTTATATTACTTATTTTATTGCTTATTAATAGAAAATACTTATTTAATAAAATAATTTGACATTATCAGGTTAAATAATATGTAAGTAGTTTTTTCTATTTTAAAAATATTAAACTTCATAATCATTTTTAAATTTACAATTATTTTTAAAGTAATTTAAATGTCAACTTTTAATCCAAGTATTTATATCAGATACAAATAAAATACAAAAAATTACTTTCAAACATATTTTTTTTTATATATCCATCACAGATTCTTTCAGATCCGTATGGGTCAGATGGTGAGAGATGGAACATATGTCTCCAAATGCTAGAATGTACATAAATTAAAATTAAACACCATATATACAGTCTTTCGGCAAATAATATGTATTGGAATCAAATAAAAAACGGAACATTTTCAGCCTCTTTCAGGGGCCTGCATCAAGCATGCATTGATCATTACAGAATGTTAGCAGGATTCTAAATCTAGAACGTTTTTTACGAATATATTCTTTTGATGTCATCTTGTTTGAATGCTTAACAAATGTGTTACATTCTACATATATTTTACAATAAAAATTAAATATATGAAATTACTTAAAAAACACATCCTCAGCAGTAACTTAAAATCACATACACCACTTTATTTTTGCCAATAAAACAGTTTTTAATCACAAATGTTTTCAGCTTGTTTAACAAACCATCCTCAAGTGTTGAATTATATTCTAATGATAGAATGTAATTCAACACTTGAGGATGGTTTGTTGAACAAGCTGAAAACATTTGTGATTAAAAACTGTTTCCTTGGCAAAAATGAGGTGTTATGTGATCTTGTCAAAAAATAATTTTATATATCGTCAACATAACATAGATACATGATTGGATAGTGGATTGCTAAAGGTGCATGGAAAATACGATACTCTATATTCCTCATGCTTAATGTTACATTTCTTCAACTGATGTTCTGAAGTAATTCCTACAGTGGTTTTCAAGTTTATGACCTTTTTTTCAGAGAAATTTTATGAAAAGCAATACCTTGCTACTACCTGCAGTAAATTCTCTTGCAGTGTGAGAGTACTGTACTCTCGATTGTTTCACATAACAATTGTGATTCGATAAAATAACAATATAGAATATTTAAACTTTACCACAATGCTACACATTCTATCTTTTTCTCCTGGTTTCAATGATCAAACCAATCCCAATTTATTTCAAATAAGTCATTGCAGTTATTTCTGACAACAAGATTTTTTCACTTTGGTGTTATCAGTCTGCTTTCTGGAAATCAGAGCATGATAAGAAATTTAATACTTTCAATTTTGCAACAATTAAAATTTATATTCATTATGTAGCAATACCATTTAGAAATTGTGACCCAAACATTTATTTGCTAATTAATATTTTTTAAATTATTAAAAATAAAATTATAGAATTTATTACTGGTAATACTAGTGGTTAAATCTAAAAGAAAACATTTCCCTGAGTGCAAGAAAACAATTTGTTATTTATTTGATTCACTACTGACAGAGAAGGGAGTTTTTGAAAACAAAATAATAAAATTATTAGCAGTTTGTTGCCTTTCACAGTGGGGGGACTGGCATAGTCTATTACTTTAGTGGAAGACAATAAACAAAGCTTTACTAGACTGAAGTTAAAAGATGATATAATCCTATGAAATTTAACAAATCTGATGTCAATAAGTGAAAGTTGAAATGATTTATAGTGAGTTGAAATTAGTTAGTTTTTTGCATTTACAGATCAAATTACAGAAAATATTAATAAAAATCCCATTTTTTTTTAAACCCACAAGTATTTTATACTGTTAGATCGTAGAGAAAATGTAGAAATTGAAGATATAATCATAGTCAAGCATATAAATATCTGTAAAAATAAAAAAATTGCATTAATTTGCATTATGCATCTTGCAGATACAATGCCCCAAGTGAGCTGTTAAAACTCTACATGCCTAAAGGGGAGTTAAGTAATTAAGCAGGACTGTAGATAGGCAGTCAGGCTGCCATCTTGTATTAAATTTTAATAATTAGTCTCAATTAACTAATTTATTTCTAATCTGGAAGAATAGATTGATCTGGAGAGCACTCAAACCCACAAGTAATTTGGACT
>NW_019384916.1:334087-397571 GCF_000671375.1 Centruroides sculpturatus | reverse complement strand
CCCAGCGAAGCGGGTCCTTGCAGCTAGATTCTAGATTACTTAGAAAAACAGTCTTTTATATATATATATAAAAAACTATATTACATACAAATAAAAACCCAGCGAAGCGAGTCCTTGCAGCTAGTACTTTATAAAAACTTTAACAGATTAAAATATAATTAATAATATTGTAAATTTTCTCATAATTTTTATCATTAATTGTATAAAATAGGGAAATTATAACCTGAAAGAGAATTTTGAGTGTCTTTGATTAACAATTAGATCTTGATAATCAAATGCACTCATACCTCTGAACAACTGTCACTGATAAGAACATAAAAACGACCATCGTTAGAAGGTTATTTCGTAGGAATTTTTGTTCTCCCTCCCAAAATCGTCTCTGTTTAATGATTGACTGTTGTTTGGAGGGTTGAAGAAGCCGTCATTGGAGGTTCGACTTGTATATATATCTTATATAACTTTTTGTGATAAATTAATACATCTTCCATATTAATAACTAAATAAACATTGTTAAAATATTCAATTTATTATTAAGTTTCTTTTGCAGAAATGAAGATACAATAAATAAATCATTATATATTTATAGCTTTTTCCATCGCATCTTCACATAAAAGATGGATTAGATTGTCATAGAGGAAAAGATTGTTGACATGATATGAAAAAGATAAAATAAATAAATCTAAATAAAGATAATATTTAATTAAATGTAATATTTATAAATCATGTAATGCAAATATTACACTTTTCATAAATATAATTTGATCTCTCTTATATTTACAACTGATTCAAAATGTCGAAAGTTCAAACTTTTCTAAGATTATTTATAAGAAAGGAAAGTTATATTATAATTTAATAACGTATAGAATAATTCGATGATCGGATATGTTGATTGTTTTATGTTATGTTCTAGTAATAATGTTCCATTTAATGAAAAAAATGTGATCACATCAGTGATTCAATTAGTGTAAATTATCAAATACTATAAATTAATATAAAAATTAAACAATATTACACTTAGTTATTGTCTATAGTTTCCGAATATCCCTAAAATATTTATTCACATCTGTATTTTCGATAATTATGCATATTATCCATTGTTATAATACATAGTCATTCAGGGCAAAATTTGCACGTAAGGTAAACAAACTGCAGTTTAGGGTCTCACGTTATAAACCATAGCTTAGGGCCTTATATATATATATATAACTACCATTATTATTATTTGATAGAAGAGAAGGGCTTGCTATATGTTATAGTTTAGCTTAAATCAAGTCTTGATAGCATTTAAACGTCATACAATTATTGTTCTGTAACACCATATCAATATATTAATGAGCTTATTCGCTTCAATTCCCATATAAACTTAATTTCTTATATTAAACATTGCACACACACACACACATAAATTTCTCAAATAATTTACCATTAAGAAATATTTATTTATAAAATATTTTAAATATATTAAATACAATAATTTATATTTAATTTTAAAAATAATTACTATACAATATATCAATTAATTCTAATCTATTAAAATTTATTAAATCTCAATTTACTAAACAATAAGATAAATGTATTATAAAACTTAAAGAATAAGAATAATAATCTTTTAAATTATTTATATATGATTATTGATTTTTAAACTTAAAACATTCTTTAATCAGGCAAAACAACGTTCACGTGGTCAGAATAACAGAAGCTCTCCTGCTGGTTTGCAGCTGCCTCCTCCACAAACAGTTACAATACAAACACAAACACCTCCACTTCAACATCAAAAAGCTGATGCTGCTAATCAAACAAAACCAACTCCAGAAATGAAAAGTACTGCAACTCAAAGTAAGTCAGTAGCTACAGAAACTGGACAACAGGTTGTGTTAGCAAAGCAACATATCTCACCTATATCAGCAGTTAATGTTTTGCCAAAACCCACAAATACAGATGTAAAATCTTTTCCTGAAACCCCTGTAATAACTAATAATAATGTACCAGAGACAAATATGGAAGTTGACCCTGTTCCTGTAGTTGATGTTAGTCCATCATTAAAAGATGTAGCCACAGTTGAACCAGAACCATTAGAAAAGCCAAGAAAAGAAGAAGACACTGTTGCCATTCCTCATTCTGATGTCATTTCTAAAGAAAAACAACCACAAAAAGCGATAGTTAAACCTCACATTTTAACACATGTGATTGATGGATATGTTATATTGGAAGGCCCTGATCCATTTCCTGTAAGTATGGTAATATTAAATTGTTAATTTATTAAACACAATATTTATTTTTGTGTTATGTTAAAATAATTTTATGAAAAATAAATTTTTAAACTGCCAATACAGGTATCTCCTGATTAATATGATTAATTTATCCGTTAATCTCTTGATACTACTGTGTATATCAAAATCATGTTGATCAAATACAGTGGTACTCATCCAAACAATCAAGACCCAATAAAATAAATTTTCAGTTAACAACAAAAATCTTTATTTTGTTAGCTGTTGTTATTAATTATAATAACTGTTCTTATGGATAAAATAATTGTTGTTAACTGTTAACAACAATTATTTTTATCCATAAGAACAGTTTTCTATGATAAAAATGTATAACTAATTTAAAAATAAAATGAAATCTTAGAGCTGCCTACCTTCATCAGACAAAATTATACTCAATCCAGTTTGTTTTTGTTTTTGTTTTGTTTTTTTTTTTTTAATTTATGCATGTGGAACACAACCGTCAAGTCGATGACACACTAAGATTTGTTGCAAATTAATTTGTTATTAATCAATTTTTAACAATTTTTTCTTGAAATTTCTCTTTGTCAACAGCTTTCAGGAGCTCAATACATTTTTGTAACCTTTAGTTCAAAATTTCCCAAACAAAACTTTTAAAACAACATTTGACATGTCTGACATTTAGGAGCATCTTCCCCATACAGTAAGAGTATTTTTTACTGTTTATATAGCATTAAATTTTTTACAAAACTTAAAAAGCATACATAATATGCTTGATATGTGTGACCGCAGGATCGGCACCTCTTTGGCACCTTGTCAGGATGATACCACTGCATCCTCCAGACATGGAACTTCAACAGCCGTTACAACACATTTTTGCATGAGTGGTCACATTCGCGGACTTTTGGCCCCGGAATGGAGGCGGAAGGAGAGAACCAGAAGTACACTCCACAAGTTATCATATAACAAAAATACCCATTTATTAATCGATATTGACTATTTACAAGCTGTATACAGATGCTTAGCGAATGCTAATAATATGACATATAGTGTAACTAGTACAACCCTGACAACGAGAGTGAGAGTGCACATTAAGCATAAAGGATAAATACTTTAGAATTCATAGAATTCTATTTGGAACTTTCACACATGGAGAGTCATTTCTTCTGGAGCGGCAGTGATTCCTTCGGAATGGCGACTGCTAGGAACAGTGATGGCGGCGACGAATGGCGAGCGGCTGGTCACATACACATAGTTAATAATAACTGGATGACTCTGTCTGACTCATCAACCCCCTCTTTTTTATTAGGGGTCTGTCCTGGGTTTTTCCCATGGCCTTATTAGGAGTTTTTCTACAATCGTCCAATGGTTGAATTTTTGTCATAGATTCCGGGTGACACACTAGGAAGCTGTGTCACCTCTGAAAGGAAGTGAATCAGGGGAAAGATATGATCGTATCCTTCCAGATTTTTATTAAGTGTTGGGAAAAAGTTTTTTCATATAATTATTTCACTTTATTTTAAAGCAAACATGAAAGTTTATAAAAAGAAAGGTTTATATTACTTATTTTATTGCTTATTAATAGAAAATACTTATTTAATAAAATAATTTGACATTATCAGGTTAAATAATATGTAAGTAGTTTTTTCTATTTTAAAAATATTAAACTTCATAATCATTTTTAAATTTACAATTATTTTTAAAGTAATTTAAATGTCAACTTTTAATCCAAGTATTTATATCAGATACAAATAAAATACAAAAAATTACTTTCAAACATATTTTTTTTTATATATCCATCACAGATTCTTTCAGATCCGTATGGGTCAGATGGTGAGAGATGGAACATATGTCTCCAAATGCTAGAATGTACATAAATTAAAACTAAACACCATATATACAGTCTTTCGGCAAATAATATGTATTGGAATCAAATAAAAAACGGAACATTTTCAGCCTCTTTCAGGGGCCTGCATCAAGCATGCATTGATCATTACAGAATGTTAGCAGGATTCTAAATCTAGAACGTTTTTTACGAATATATTCTTTTGATGTCATCTTGTTTGAATGCTTAACAAATGTGTTACATTCTACATATATTTTACAATAAAAATTAAATATATGAAATTACTTAAAAAACACATCCTCAGCAGTAACTTAAAATCACATACACCACTTTATTTTTGCCAATAAAACAGTTTTTAATCACAAATGTTTTCAGCTTGTTTAACAAACCATCCTCAAGTGTTGAATTATATTCTAATGATAGAATGTAATTCAACACTTGAGGATGGTTTGTTGAACAAGCTGAAAACATTTGTGATTAAAAACTGTTTCCTTGGCAAAAATGAGGTGTTATGTGATCTTGTCGAAAAATAATTTTATATATCGTCAACATAACATAGATACATGATTGGATAGTGGATTGCTAAAGGTGCATGGAAAATACGATACTCTATATTCCTCATGATGAACTCTGCCAAAATGGGTGACAAGGGGGAACCCATTGGTACACCTTGGGTTTGTTTGTATATTTTGCCATTAAATTGAAAATAATTATTTTCTGTGACAAGTAAGAGGGCCTCTCACAAATGTAACACATGTGATGTAGGGTAACCAGAGTTCAGTAGTAGTGCATTTACAAGCATGACGGCTTCAAAATGTGGTACCGATGGATATAGGGAAATTACATCTATTTTGTACAGCCAGTACAAGTGAGTGGGAAGGTTAAGACCGTTGATTAACAAATGCTCCTTACAAACCTTATTTCCTTGAGACAGCACTAGAAAAACACATCTCAGCTTTGGTTTCACCCTCTGACTTTGTAACCAAAGCTCTTTTGGATGCTAAATCTAACATATTAGCTAAATTAAATAACCTTCCCACTCATTCGTACTGGCTGTACAAAATAGATGTTTTTCCCTATATCTATCGGTACCACATTTTGAAGCTGTCATGCTTGTAAATGCACTACTACTGAGCTCTGGTTACCCTACATTAAATGTATTACACTTGCAAGAGGCACTCTTACTTGTCACAGAAAATAATTATTTTCAATTTAATGGCAAAATATACAAACAAAGCCAAGGTGTACCAATGGGTTCCCCTTGTCACCCATTTTGGCAGAGTTCATCATGAGGAATATAGAGTATCGTATTTTCCATGCACCTTTAATAATTTTATATAAAAAGATAAATGCACATACTACGATACCTTATATACATATAGTATCATCCTGCTCTATTCTTGTTCATTTGCTTTCCTTTAATAACCAGTGACTGCCATGTGGCACATATCATTCAGTCTTTACTATAAATGCAATTCCTGTTGATTGCTGTATTGAAAATTTTCCAGGCTTTCAAGGTTCTTAATTTTTGAATGTCAAAGAATAAGTTGTACATTGAGCACCCAGACTTATTAGCATTTGTTAAAGGAAGGTTGATCAAACTGGAGGAACAAAACTTTTATTAAAATATACTTGTATCTGAATACTTTCAGAAAATTTTTCATGTACATTAGAGCCTCGATTATCTGACCCCCGATTAACCGACACCTTGGTTAACCGACCATCCTAGTCGGCAAATTTCAAATGTCCGCTAGTGATGTGGCACTACAATATTTGGTCATGTTTTGGCTACTTTAATATTATTTTTACGTGTTTTAGCTGGCAACACTCATTTGACCATGAAAGGGGGCCAGTATTTAAACGAGGCTTAATTTTCTAATTTTTAACGATACAATAACGACGATTATTATTTTAAAAAATTTTTGTTAGGCTTAACATCGATGAAAATTCAACGCAAAGTAGGTTAATAGCNGCCAATAAAACAGTTTTTAATCACAAATGTTTTCAGCTTGTTTAACAAACCATCCTCAAGTGTTGAATTATATTCTAATGATAGAATGTAATTCAACACTTGAGGATGGTTTGTTGAACAAGCTGAAAACATTTGTGATTAAAAACTGTTTCCTTGGCAAAAATGAGGTGTTATGTGATCTTGTCAAAAAATAATTTTATATATCGTCAACATAACATAGATACATGATTGGATAGTGGATTGCTAAAGGTGCATGGAAAATACGATACTCTATATTCCTCATGCTTAATGTTACATTTCTTCAACTGATGTTCTGAAGTAATTCCTACAGTGGTTTTCAAGTTTATGACCTTTTTTTCAGAGAAATTTTATGAAAAGCAATACCTTGCTACTACCTGCAGTAAATTCTCTTGCAGTGTGAGAGTACTGTACTCTCGATTGTTTCACATAACAATTGTGATTCGATAAAATAACAATATAGAATATTTAAACTTTACCACAATGCTACACATTCTATCTTTTTCTCCTGGTTTCAATGATCAAACCAATCCCAATTTATTTCAAATAAGTCATTGCAGTTATTTCTGACAACAAGATTTTTTCACTTTGGTGTTATCAGTCTGCTTTCTGGAAATCAGAGCATGATAAGAAATTTAATACTTTCAATTTTGCAACAATTAAAATTTATATTCATTATGTAGCAATACCATTTAGAAATTGTGACCCAAACATTTATTTGCTAATTAATATTTTTTAAATTATTAAAAATAAAATTATAGAATTTATTACTGGTAATACTAGTGGTTAAATCTAAAAGAAAACATTTCCCTGAGTGCAAGAAAACAATTTGTTATTTATTTGATTCACTACTGACAGAGAAGGGAGTTTTTGAAAACAAAATAATAAAATTATTAGCAGTTTGTTGCCTTTCACAGTGGGGGGACTGGCATAGTCTATTACTTTAGTGGAAGACAATAAACAAAGCTTTACTAGACTGAAGTTAAAAGATGATATAATCCTATGAAATTTAACAAATCTGATGTCAATAAGTGAAAGTTGAAATGATTTATAGTGAGTTGAAATTAGTTAGTTTTTTGCATTTACAGATCAAATTACAGAAAATATTAATAAAAATCCCATTTTTTTTTAAACCCACAAGTATTTTATACTGTTAGATCGTAGAGAAAATGTAGAAATTGAAGATATAATCATAGTCAAGCATATAAATATCTGTAAAAATAAAAAAATTGCATTAATTTGCATTATGCATCTTGCAGATACAATGCCCCAAGTGAGCTGTTAAAACTCTACATGCCTAAAGGGGAGTTAAGTAATTAAGCAGGACTGTAGATAGGCAGTCAGGCTGCCATCTTGTATTAAATTTTAATAATTAGTCTCAATTAACTAATTTATTTCTAATCTGGAAGAATAGATTGATCTGGAGAGCACTCAAACCCACAAGTAATTTGGACTTTCATATATTTATAGTTAATTAGTCAAGTTCCTAGCCCAGTAATCAATCTAGTCATATCATTTGATTATCACTATAATTCAAGCTTGGTTTTCTATATATTCATGTATGTAGTTTGTCTGATTTTGTGTAAATGATTAAAAGAACTAAAAATTTTTAAATTATTGCTTAAAAACTTTAAATTTTATAATACTTTTATAGAAAATTTTTAACAACATCATTTCATTAAGCATTTTGTTATGTATGCTAATTATTTATTTTGTTTGGTCATTTTAAGCATTCATTCTTCAGAATCTTTGAAGAAGAGCAATTTTATAATTTTAATATAAAATATATAAAATAATTGCAGTAGAAGTTAGTTAATCTGACACCTGTGGGACCAGAGTGGTATTGGAATATCAAAATTGCCAGATTACAGATAATTTTGTATTTTTGCAAAAATTTGATAAATTATGTTGTTTGAACATTACAATTATTACTATGTATTTTGTACTAGCACATACTGCTGTATGTTTTCAATTTGTTTATGCACACTGTTTAATCAGTTTGACAATGATAGAATACATGACTATACCTAGAATACATGACCATGATAAGATTGAAAAATCTGCTGGAGTCTTTAATGTGACATATGTCCATTCTGATAAGCAGAATACAGTAATACCTCGACTTATGCTACCCCGACTTATGCGAACCTGGAGTTACGCGATTTTCAAATCTCGTTGATTTGTTTTTTTTTTGACCACCACGCAGCTCTTGATTACTCACTCCCCCCACACTATTCTTCGGCTTACATGTTCGGATGTGTTGCATGGAATCAACACATAGCTACAATTTATTTTGTGTTATTTATTTCTGTGTTTGTTATATCTACGGAGACTCAAGAGACTCTTGTAACCGTGAATAAATCAAAAGACGAGATAAGATTAACGAGAACATTTATTAGCTTACATACATCCGACTTGGATTTTAGACAAATTGCAAAATTATACCCTGACTTACGCGGTTAGCACTCGGTCCCACCTATCGCGTAAGTTCGGGGTATCACTGTACCCCGACAGTGGACCTGTAGTAACCTAGCATTTGCATGCTAGGTTACTACAGGTCCACTTTGGATTATTGGCTACTTTTCAGAGGAACTCAGATTAATGAACTTTAACTGTATTACAAAATAAAATATTTATATTAAACTTTCACATTTTATCTTAATGAATTTTTTTATAATAATAATAATAATAAATTTTTAGGTTAGTCGATCATCTCTATTAACAGACTGCACAAATATAAAACCAGATTCTGCAGAAAAACCACCTGAAGCAGAAGTTCCACCAGTAACCAAAGGTATTGATTTAAAAAAAATGATTTTGATAATAGTTTATTAATTTTAAAATGATAAAATATAAAATAAATTGTTTTAAATGAAATATTGAATATTAAACTAATAATTTTAATAAATAAATATTTGTTTTAAAATTTTACTTTGAATATCTGACTTATGAGAAAATTATAAATCAGCTATATAACAGAAATCAGATTTATTTATTTATTATAATTAAATATTTTCTTCTGTTTTAATAATTTATTTTTAAAAGATGAATTTATTTGATCAGGAAAATTACAGTAATTTGAGATATATTCCTATTTTTAAAAATTTCTTTAAAACTTTTTAGGTTTTTTCTTTTTTACCTTGTCAAAACTATGCCAAAACTAATAATCTTAAATATTTTTTATTTATATGAAAAATTATATAACTTTTTAAAAATCAAAACATACATTGAAATGAAATTTTAAAATATTTGCTTTTTGACAGGATTTAGCAATAATACACTTTTTAATCAAAATTGCTGAGTTTGTATATGATTCTTATAATGCATAGAAATGAAATTCAAACTACTTATAAGAAAGCCAAAATTAAGGACTTTATTAGGAACATTTTTAGCCTACTTTACAGCAAACTTTAGCTAACTACATTAAACAATAGACCAAAAATGTTTCTAATAAAGTCCTTAATTTCGGCTTCTTTAACAAGAAATTTTTATTATTATTTTTTTAACTCTACCAAATTTTCATTCTGTTCTTATAATAAATCTTGAATGATATACATTATCACAAATAGTTTTATTTTTAGATAAATTATGTTTTCTTGGGATTTAAAAACCTGAAATGCTAATTTCAATGATTTACATAAGTTATTTCTATATGTATTTCTGCATCACTTGTTTCAAAATGCTAGAATGCCAATATTAAAAGTTCTTAAAGTTCAAGAAAGCAATTCTATTTTCAATGAAATACATTATCTCAGTATGAATATGAGAAAAATAGGTTTGTGTAATGATTATATATATTTACTCTCTTGTCATATTACAAGAGAGAAAATAGATATAATCATTACACAAACCTATTTTTTAGATATTTATCATGGAATGATAGATATATAAAAATATTTGTTAATATTCAGAGTGAAATGTTAAAAATAGAATGAAAGATATATTTTAGAGAAATTGGATTTAATAAATCCAATTACCATGTCAAATAAAATTTAATTCTATTGTAATAGGGAAACCCTGTTATAGGGATGTTA
Source organism: Centruroides sculpturatus (assembly GCF_000671375.1). Taxonomy (NCBI): domain Eukaryota; kingdom Metazoa; phylum Arthropoda; class Arachnida; order Scorpiones; family Buthidae; genus Centruroides; species Centruroides sculpturatus. Next base: position 387,476 of record NW_019384916.1, on the reverse strand, counting down.
CAGATTTGTTTCTCCTATGCAGTTACATAGTTACATGAAATCTTTCAAACTTTAAAATTAAATACAAGGTTAACATTACCATTGGCCAACTTTATGTGCCATTACTAAAAAACAAATAGTTCAGTGTCACCAGAGAATGTTTTAACCAATTTGCATTATTGCAGAGACATAGCCTCCATAAAAAGTTGTCTCTGTAGATGAAGATTGTATGTTGCTGGTTATTGTGAAGATGGATATCTGAAGACATTTTATATCTTCTATATTTTTGTATTTTATTAAAAAAATAATAATAATTAATACTATTATATTAAGCATATAGCATATATTTGTACTTTTTCATTATTTTCAGTAGATAATTATATATACTTTCATTATAAAGCTTATATTTTTATTTTCAGATATTCATATAATTGTTTTTTTGACAAAAATTTCTCCAAAAAATTAAATTACTACTTTTTCTTAAACCTCACAACTTTTACAATTACGTAGAATATGATATTTTGACAACTTGTCTTTACTATAATTACAACTTTCCAACAGTAGTATAATTTTATCATTTATACAAATGTATGAAGTTTTAGTTACATGAAAGAATTTTCAGTTAGAAAAGTAAATTAGAATTAATATATATATATATTCTATTGGATAATTTGTTTATACAAACAGTAATATTTTGATTTTTGTACCATTTTTTTCATTGTGTTGTAGTAACTCTGTAATTGAATTCTAAATCAATAGAGTTACTTCAAATTGTCTATCTTAATTACTTGGTTTGAACAACAATGAAAATGCTCCATACCTGTCAACAACAAATGAAGACTAGAATAGTTAAAGAAATGAACACTTTTCTTGTTATGAAAACTAATCATCTCATAAACTTCTGTAAAACTTGGTACTATCTATGAATATTTGCAATAAAGACAGAATGTTATAGGTCTACTGCATGTAGTGATGTTCTATTCTACATGTTAGCCTGATGATATTGATTTTGTATCATTGAAAATACTTGCATTGTAAAAAAAATTTAACACTGTCTAACAGTGTATACTTTATAATAATAATAATAATAAATTTTTAGGTTAGTCGATCATCTCTATTAACAGACTGCACAAATATAAAACCAGATTCTGCAGAAAAACCACCTGAAGCAGAAGTTCCACCAGTAACCAAAGGTATTGATTTAAAAAAAATGATTTTGATAATAGTTTATTAATTTTAAAATGATAAAATATAAAATAAATTGTTTTAAATGAAATATTGAATATTAAACTAATAATTTTAATAAATAAATATTTGTTTTAAAATTTTACTTTGAATATCTGACTTATGAGAAAATTATAAATCAGCTATATAACAGAAATCAGATTTATTTATTTATTATAATTAAATATTTTCTTCTGTTTTAATAATTTATTTTTAAAAGATGAATTTATTTGATCAGGAAAATTACAGTAATTTGAGATATATTCCTATTTTTAAAAATTTCTTTAAAACTTTTTAGGTTTTTTCTTTTTTACCTTGTCAAAACTATGCCAAAACTAATAATCTTAAATATTTTTTATTTATATGAAAAATTATATAACTTTTTAAAAATCAAAACATACATTGAAATGAAATTTTAAAATATTTGCTTTTTGACAGGATTTAGCAATAATACACTTTTTAATCAAAATTGCTGAGTTTGTATATGATTCTTATAATGCATAGAAATGAAATTCAAACTACTTATAAGAAAGCCAAAATTAAGGACTTTATTAGGAACATTTTTAGCCTACTTTACAGCAAACTTTAGCTAACTACATTAAACAATAGACCAAAAATGTTTCTAATAAAGTCCTTAATTTCGGCTTCTTTAACAAGAAATTTTTATTATTATTTTTTTAACTCTACCAAATTTTCATTCTGTTCTTATAATAAATCTTGAATGATATACATTATCACAAATAGTTTTATTTTTAGATAAATTATGTTTTCTTGGGATTTAAAAACCTGAAATGCTAATTTTAATGATTTACATAAGTTATTTCTATATGTATTTCAGCATCACTTGTTTGAAAATGCTAGAATGCCAATATTAAAAGTTCTTAAAGTTCAAGAAAGCAATTCTATTTTCAATGAAATACATTATCTCAGTATGAATATGAGAAAAATAGGTTTGTGTAATGATTATATATATTTACTCTCTTGTCATATTACAAGAGAGAAAATAGATATAATCATTACACAAACCTATTTTTTAGATATTTATCATGGAATGATAGATATATAAAAATATTTGTTAATATTCAGAGTGAAATGTTAAAAATAGAATGAAAGATATATTTTAGAGAAATTGGATTTAATAAATCCAATTACCATGTCAAATAAAATTTAATTCTATTTTAATAGGGAAACCCTGTTATAGGGATGTTACAGATTTGTTTCTCCTAAGTAGTTACATAGTTACATTAAATCTTTCAAACTTTAAAATTAAATACAAGGTTAACATTACCATTGGCCAACTTTATATGCCATTACTAAAAAACAAATAGTTCAGTGTCACCAGAGAATGTTTTAACCAATTTGCATTATTGCAGAGACATAGCCTCCATAAAAAGTTGTCTCTGTAGATGAAGATTGTATGTTGCTGGTTATTGTGAAGATGGATATCTGAAGACATTTTATATCTTCTATATTTTTGTATTTTATTAAAAAAATAATAATAATTAATACTATTATATTAAGCATATAGCATATATTTGTACTTTTTCATTATTTTCAGTAGATAATTATATATACTTTCATTATAAAGCTTATATTTTTATTTTCAGATATTCATATAATTGTTTTTTTGACAAAAATTTCTCCAAAAAATTAAATTACTACTATTTCTTAAACCTCATAACTTTTACAATTACATAGAATATGATATTTTGACAACTTGTCTTTACTATAATTACAACTTTCCAACAGTAGTATAATTTTATCATTTATACAAATGTATGAAGTTTTAGTTACATGAAAGAATTTTCAGTTAGAAAAGTAAATTAGAATTAATATATATATATATTCTATTGGATAATTTGTTTATACAAACAGTAATATTTTGATTTTTGTACCATTTTTTTCATTGTGTTGTAGTAACTCTGTAATTGAATTCTAAATCAATAGAGTTACTTCAAATTGTCTATCTTAATTACTTGGTTTGAACAACAATGAAAATGCTCCATACCTGTCAACAACAAATGAAGACTAGAATAGTTAAAGAAATGAACACTTTTCTTGTTATGAAAACTAATCATCTCATAAACTTCTGTAAAACTTGGTACTATCTATGAATATTTGCAATAAAGACAGAATGTTATAGGTCTACTGCATGTAGTGATGTTCTATTCTACATGTTAGCCTGATGATATTGATTTTGTATCATTGAAAATACTTGCATTGTAAAAAAAATTTAACACTGTCTAACAGTGTATACATCTAGTATTATATTTAATTTGGCGTGGACTTTAAAATACTATTTGTCTATAAAGACAGCTCTTTTTAGGGAAACAAACTCTTTTTTTTTTTTACTAGCAAAATGTTTTCAGACCTTCTACAGGACCCAGATTCAGCTCCAAAACATTAGAATCAAAAATAAGATTCACTTGAACAACAAGTGAATCTTATGTTTGATTTTAATGTTTTGGAGCTGAATGGACCTTGTAAAAGACTCCAAAAACCCTTTAATAGTAAAAAAAAAAGTTTGTTTCCTTAAAAAAAAAACACTGTATTAATTATTGTTTTAGTTGATATTAATCATCTCATTTACTATTTTTCAAATTAAACTATTCTCATTAGATGTTATCTTATTAATAAAATAGAAATTGACAATTCTTTTTAATATAATTATGGGTAGATTCTATGTGAATATCTCATGCGTGACTAGGAATATTCTGTTCTAATTGAAAAAGTTTATAAATAAATTCAAGATGTTTTTTCTCACTTTAATTAATTTGATCTAATATCCATATAAGATCTGCATAAAACATAAAAATGGCATTATATAATTTTAATTACATTTTTAACTCTTGTATTTTAAGAGATACAAAAACCTTTTTAAGATTATATTCATAACTTTCACTAGGGGAAAAAAATGCTTACAAAAGATAAATAAGTAGCAAGCAAGACTCCCAGATGCTTAAATTCATTATTTTCAATTTATTTCCTGATATGTAGTTCTTTTTTTATTGGATAACGTTTTCTTTTCTAATTATGGTTAGTTTTGATTTTATATGATTTATTTTTAAGCCATTTTTGCTTCAATAAACTTCTGTGAAATTTTTCTTTCTAAGGCAAATTTATTCAATGTAGTTGCTACTACAACATTAGTATATTGAAATGAGCATATTATTTCAAAATTTAAATTAAATCAATTCTATCTTCTCTTTTAAAACAAATGTCAAGATTTAGATGATGTATATTGAAGTAAAACAAATAAGGTAAAATAGGATCTTGTTAAAGACTATTACTAATTTCAGTAGGATTAGATAATTTATCATCTATATATATATATATATCAAAAAGTTTATTAACTATGTTTATAAAATAATAATTTGTAATGCTTAATTACAGTTTTTTTTTATTAAAAATTTTATTAGAGACATTATCAAATGCTTTCTCTAAGACTAGTTTTTTCTCTCAGTTTGAATTGAATCAATGAAGTTCAAAGAAATAATGCTTGTTTAGTATAGCCCTTTCTTAATACCAATAGAGCTAGTGGAACTGAGTTGAGCACCACCTATACGCAGGCAAAGAAAACTGTGTCAGAAAAACATGTGCATCTTTGGGTTGGATACGTACTGAAACACAGTGCTTGTTTTCTTCCTGTGATAATTAACCACAGCTTTCTGCCACACAAAACTTCAAAAAATAACTGTTGTGTAGTCAGATGTAGTGTTACCTTTATTACTGCGCAGCCAAGGTACAAAGTTTTATTTGTTCCCGAATGAACAATACCCTGACAAAAAAGCATTAAAAACATTATATTATTATGCATTCCACTAAAGTACTTGATTATGTGTTGCTTTATAANGGTTGACTACCACTGATTTAGAAAGGTCGCCTTTTTTATATTATAAAAAAATTATTTGCTTTTAGCTCAAAGATATTGAAGATTAATAGAATTTTTTAAATGCTTTTGATAAATATTTAAGAATATAATTTGGGATTAATTTCAAAAATCCTATTGAATTTGAACAGTTCTATATTTCATTTTACTGATAATTTCTTTCATTTCTTGAGCATTAAAACAATCCTGCATCAGTGAATCTCTGACTGAATTATTAACAGTCAGTTCTAATTCTGTGTAACAAGAGAAGGGGATTTTTCTCTGGAACTAGAGAAAACTTAGGGACCCATAGTGGTTCCTAGTCATATAAATTAATGTCATTTTTACTTTCTCAACTGAAGATGTGTGTGTAAGAACAGTACAAATCAACTTTTTACAATTTCCAGTTATATACTTTTTTTATCCTGGAAATGCATAGATTAAGTTTTACTAAAGAAAAAATGAAAATAAATGTAGAACTCCTTCATAAAGCCTGTAGGGGAAAACAATGCTGCTCAGATTTTCATGTTGTTGAGTCATGTGACTATAATGACAATCCACAATGGCTGCCTTCAGTTAGAAAGTCATGAAAAATAATGTTGGAAAATAATCAGCTAAAAAGCAGCAAAAATTAGAAATTTATGGAAAAGGAATGTTGAAAAGCATGAAAAGCAAGAAGGTAAATTGGTGGTAATTGTTCATTTTGTAATTTTACAAAAATAGAAATAAAGAACTGATATCAAACCCTAATGTAATATCAATGTTGCTTCAGATCAATAGCTATGGAAGGAAACTGTTATTTTATTAATTCATTTTTACATATTTGCATAAATTACAAGACAAAGTGTAACAGCTGGAAGCTATTTAAGCATTTTTAAACCTGAAATTATCTTTGCTCTTTATGTTTTTGTGTTATGGTATAAGATTTCTATGTATCAAAGGTTTTCTTATGGTAGGTTTTCTATCATCAGTTTTCTTATACAAGTGAGATTGCTAAAGGATCACAAGATGTACCAAAATTCAGGTGCAAATGTGGATCAAAATTATCAGAGGAAGAAAAAGTAGAAATACATAGCAATTTCCACCTGTATTTACCAAGAATGCAAAATGTTTATCTGAGAGATTGCATGTCACCTGTGAGTTCCCACCAGTGATGGCCCAGAAATGATATACCAAATACAAAGGATGTCTTAATAGTCCCTGAAATAAAGATCTGATAAATGAGATGCAGGACCTATGTGTGGAGGAGTGTGATGATTCCTGGATCATTAATGGGAGGAGTCAGGAGTCTGTCAAATAAATATCATTGTTCTCCATGAATTCAGTGTTGGAAATGCAGATGCAATTATTGATGTATTCAAAGTTGAAATGCATAGATTTCTGTTTTTATTTTTTTTATATGTCAAAGATGTCTATCAAAGTAAGCTTTATCACAGATAGCAGAATGTTTCAGGTCTAAATCTTTTGAGCTGAAAAGGAATATCCATAAAATGCAACTGATTAAAAGATGGCAGAATAGGCTTAAATGACAATCTGACTTCTGGAAAAATTGCATGAAGCCATTTGACAAAAGAGGTCATAGTTAATGCACTGGAGTGAGATATCTGCATAATGGGAGACTGCCAGAGTAAAGTAATAAAATATAGAATAAAAATGAATGTTTTGGAAGGTACTAAATTGAAAGGAAAGGTATTAGGATTTCATGAATAGTACCAGGAAAATGATGTTAGTATCTTGGTACTGGAACAAGTAAAAAGATACTAGATTAATACAAAAGTACTAGGTGGAATAACACTGGTGCCGCCTTTATAGCCCCGATTCTGTTACTCGGCATCGCTGCTAGAGGCACCTCGATCTAGTTTAGCCGTTCTTTCCACTAGCTCTATAGTAGGTATGGTTTAGATGACTTAGAACAGGGATAGTCAACCTTTTTATACCTATCACCCACTTTTGTATCTTTGTTGGTAGTAAAATTTTCTACCTGCCCACTGGTTCTTAACTTAATTTAGCACATCTGCAAAGTACTTGTAATTTTTGAGTGGAGGTTTAGTAAAAATACATAGTTAAATTTATCATTTTATTCTTTGCATATGTTTATAATACACGGACAATTTTTTGCCAGTACACCATATGTTTTTTTATACCAAACTGAAAAAAAGTAGCCAAATCTGGCAAGGCTGGCCCCACCACAAAACGAGCGCAACTCAAGTGATGGCCACTGTTACACCCACCCTCATTATGTGCACTAGAGTGAAGTACAACCTGCTCCATCAGTGAGTCATAGATGCGCAGTGATGACGGAAAGCAGCTTCTGCATCAGACAAAACCCCTACCTCCCATCGTGAAAGCTCGAATCGTCCACTAGTGGGCAGTAGCGACCTGGTTGACTACCACTGATTTAGAAAGGTCGCCTTTTTTATATTATAAAAAAATTATTTGCTTTTAGCTCAAAGATATTGAAGATTAATAGAATTTTTTAAATGCTTTTGATAAATATTTAAGAATATAATTTGGGATTAATTTCAAAAATCCTATTGAATTTGAACAGTTCTATATTTCATTTTACTGATAATTTCTTTCATTTCTTGAGCATTAAAACAATCCTGCATCAGTGAATCTCTGACTGAATTATTAACAGTCAGTTCTAATTCTGTGTAACAAGAGAAGGGGATTTTTCTCTGGAACTAGAGAAAACTTAGGGACCCATAGTGATTCCTAGCCATATAAATTAATGTCATTTTTACTTTCTCAACTGAGGATGTGTGTGCAAGAACAGTACAAATCAACTTTTTACAATTTCCAGTTATATACTTTTTTTATCCTGGAAATGCATAGATTAAGTTTTACTAAAGAAAAAATGAAAATAAATGTAGAACTCCTTCATAAAGCCTGTAGGGGAAAACAATGCTACTCAGATTTTCATGTTGTTGAGTCATGTGACTATAATGACAATCACAATGGCTGCCTTCAGTTAGAAAGTCATGAAAAATAATGTTGGAAAATAATCAGCTAAAAAGCAGCAAAAATTAGAAATTTATGGAAAAGGAATGTTGAAAAGCATGAAAAGCAAGAAGGTAAATTGGTGGTAATTGTTCATTTTGTAATTTTACAAAAATAGAAATAAAGAACTGATATCAAACCCTAATGTAATATCAATGTTGCTTCAGATCAATAGCTATGGAAGGAAACTGTTATTTTATTAATTCATTTTTACATATTTGCATAAATTACAAGACAAAGTGTAACAGCTGGAAGCTATTTAAGCATTTTTAAACCTGAAATTATCTTTGCTCTTTATGTTTTTGTGTTATGGTATAAGATTTCTATGTATCAAAGGTTTTCTTATGGTAGGTTTTCTATCATCAGTTTTCTTATACAAGTGAGATTGCTAAAGGATCACAAGATGTACCAAAATTCAGGTGCAAATGTGGATCAAAATTATCAGAGGAAGAAAAAGTAGAAATACATAGCAATTTCCACCTGTATTTACCAAGAATGCAAAATGTTTATCTGAGAGATTGCATGTCACCTGTGAGTTCCCACCAGTGATGGCCCAGAAATGATATACCAAATACAAATGGTGTCTTAATGTCTTAATAGTCCCTGAAATAAAGATCTGATAAATGAGATGCAGGACCTGTGTGTGGAGGAGTGTGATGATTCCTGGATCATTAATGGGAGAAGGAGTCAGGAGTCTGTCAAATAAATATCATTGTTCTCCATGAATTCAGTGTTGGAAATGCAGATGCAATTATTGATGTATTCAAAGTTGAAATGCATAGATTTCTGTTTTTATTTTTTTTATATGTCAAAGATGTCTATCAAAGTAAGCTTTATCACAGATAGCAGAATGTTTCAGGTCTAAATCTTTTGAGCTGAAAAGGAATATCCATAAAATGCAACTGATTAAAAGATGGCAGAATAGGCTTAAATGACAATCTGACTTCTGGAAAAATTGCATGAAGCCATTTGACAAAAGAGGTCATAGTTAATGCACTGGAGTGAGATATCTGCATAATGGGAGATGACTACGTACATCAAAGCAGGTGTAGCTTGGTTGAAAAAAGACCACTAGGAAGTCTATGGCATTTATTATGTAGTCCTGACTTTGCCTTGTCAGACTTTTATCTTTCCAGTCTCTTCAAAAACTTTTATCTGGAAAAATTCTGTGGATTAAGAGGAATTGCAAATTGCCTTTTTGGGCTGTGTTGTGAACCTTGGACACAAAACAAACTATGGAGGCATCTTTAAATTAACAAAATTGTGCAATTAAATATCTCAATAGTTCCAGCAAACCATATGAAAAAATGAACTTTGGTAAACAATTCTAGCTATACTTTATCTGAATTCTTTTTTTATTAAACATTGTGGTTTTCATGTATATTTTATTTCTTAGAATACATATAATTGATTTAAATATTTAACTGGAGTTTTTTCATAAATACCATAATTTCATGAAAGTAACTTGCTAGTTATCTGTGAAGCAGGTGTGGATTATGCAATGATGCAAGTAATTTTCTGATTTCAACTTACATTTATGAGCTCATCCAACTGTTTTTCTTTAGTTTAAATTTATCAATAGCATCTTCATAAAATGTGTAAAATCCATTGTGTGCTACAGACATATTCATCTACCATTGCAATTTTTCTTGAAGCTACCAAAGGCATGTATGATTATACGTCCACTTTACATTTAGTTCTATCCCATTCATTTTCCATCTAAGAAAGCATAAACCGATTCATGTATTAATTAAAGTTAATTAAAGCATGTATTAGTCCTTGCTCTGCTTGGTTTTTTATTTTTAAAGTTGATAAGTTTCTAGTAATTCTCCTCTTTATAATAACTTTAAGAAAATAATTTATAAATTGATTGTTGATATCTCTAACATACAATAAAATAGAATAGCAAGAGCAAGTGTTAAGCACGCTTAACATTAAAATTTTATTATTTTCAAGATTAGTTAGCATTATGTATTATTATGAAGTTTAAATTTTGCATAAAATTTTTTTCAGTTCACAAGATTATCACAAGATAGAGCTTATTGTATTTTTCAATACTTTTGTGTACTTGATGATGATAGGCAATTTGAGTATATACAATTTAAATCTGCAATTCATTGAGCAAACTACTATTATTATTTATTTTAATATTATTATTTAATAAATAAAATTAGAATTGAAGTAAAAACAATAAAAATTAACTGGCTCAGAAGCCACTTTTATTCTTGACATTTATTCAATTTAAGTGATTCTGTTTCAAATATTCTATTTTTTCCCTCTGTCCATTTTGTTTTCTGTTTCACTTGTAATTAAAAATATCTGTAATGAACTAATAATAGAAATAGAAGTGTAAAACAATATTTGAGATGAGATGATACTGTCTAAACTGCATACTAATAAGTGTCATGTTTTAAAGTGCCATTTTGGAGTGTAATTATATTGTTTTTATTTCTATTCTAACAATTTTTTTGAATTATGTGCCATGGAGTACAGTACTAAAACTGAAGGGCTTTTCAGCTCATCTTTAGAGAGATATATATTTTTAGAACCAAGCATTCAAAAATTTAAACATTGTAAATATCAAAATCAAATATCTGTTTGACCTAAACCAGAAAATTTTTTGTTTGTTTTTTGTGCTCCTCTACTCTTTTACAGTACAGTTAAGAACACATCATACTTGATTAAAGTTTAAAGGAAGTAACTTTTAAAAAAAACTCTTGAAGAAAAATAAAGAACATGTGCTGATCAATGCAACAATGCAATGGCTAATCTAGTTACAATTTAGAAAATTTGCTTTAATAAGCAGAATATTGAAAATATGTTTTTACATTTGAAATATGCATTTATAAGGAAGTCCTACAAGGCTTCCAGATTTCCATTTTTCTACTTATTTTAAAGAATAGCATCAAAAATGCAAATATGTATTCACATAAAAATTTGAGCCTTGGTCATTGGTTAACTAAATAAATTTTATTTAACAATAAAAATTCAGGTAACAAATTTTAAAATATTTTCTTTCATAAATATCAGTACTGTTTAAAACACATTTAGAATGAATTTATGATATAAAAATAAAAAACAGTTTAAGATTATGGTAATTAATATGAAAATAATAATTTTTTAGAACTTGGAAAATGCTTTGCTACTTATTAAATTTGCTATTTATATATTACTGTAATTTCCTGTTTGTTATCTGCAGCAGTGTACAGCCCAGAGCATCATATAGTGTGTAAAATTCTAAAACAAAAATGAAAAATATTGCATAACCCACACTGTTGCATATGCCACACCTCCAAAGTTGTTGAATCCTTATGCAGTTTATAAGATAATCTCTCAAACATTCTGTTTTTTTTTTATACTTCTTTTGTTTTATTTCCATTGGAATTTATTATAGATGTAATTATAAAATAAGTGAAATGGAAAAAAAATGGAAAATTTGAGAATCAAATTTGCTAAACTGCATCAAGAATCAAAAATATTAATAATAATTAAAGCTGTTCCCCAAAGATGAGCATCCGTATATGATAAAGGCTGATATATTGAAATTGCCAGATTATTCAATATAATGAAAAAAAGTTATGAAATAAGAAGTGAAATGAAAAGTAGGAAAAAAAGTAAATGAAAATGAAATGAAAAAAGTTAAAATGATTACTGTCATGTAGTAAAATAACTTTCCATATAATTAAAAGAACTGGATTTAATCTAGTTCTTCTAATTAGTCCATTCCATAATTGCAGGATTTGAATTAATCCAGTTTCAGATCCTAAACAATATTCATTTTGATAACATTAAAACAGTAAATACACATTAAACATTTAAAGTAAAAATAACACAGTTAAATATCCTGAATAATAAATTAAAACACAAAAAACAGTAAACCAAAATATGTAAATATTGAATGAAATGATGTATAATGAAATGATAATTGCATTTATTATTCACACACTGAAGACTTCAGAAACATGGTCACCAGATCTGCCATTACATATACCACTTTCATACTTCACAATAGATAAGTTCCTTTTCATCTCAGTTATCAATAATGCAACCTTCTGTTAGCCTTTGTTGCTTCTACACACTTCTTGGATGCTGCAGTTTATAAGTAAAGTTTATATTAGTTTGAACAGATAGTTTTATTTGTATTTTAAACAGTTGTGGTTACTTAACCTAGATGTGTGATTTAATTATAACAGTTGTGAAATTTAATAGTTGTTAATGTGAGATTGTGTTCTTTGTTTAGAAGCTTATTTTAAACACTTTACTTCATATTGTTTGAATAAAATAAAATTAAAATGTCTTCAGATAAAAAGTATATCTGGTATATTTTGCTCCAGAAAAGATATTGAAACACTTTCTTGTTATTGTTGGACAGACTATAAAACATATAATTATAATAATAATAACAACAACGTACATATGGCACTACAGAAAGCTGCAATATTGAACACATGTCACATTGTGAGGAAGTTTCTAGATGCTGTCACATATGCCAATAACACAGCTTAATGTTACAGTTGTTTGGGTCGCTATGCCTTGACTTTACTCTGGCATAGCACTTAGCATCAGTATCAGCTTAGCATGACATTCGCAACATAATAATAATCATTAATTTTTTCAACTTTATTTTAACATAATTAGAAAAAGCTCTGTGTTGAAACTGTGCCCTTCTTTAAATTATATTTTGAGACACCACAAAGTGTTGATACTAGATACTGGACTTTTTCACATCCACTTTATTTTCTGATGTACTTTATAGTGTATAAACCAATTGTTCCAAATGCCAATACACATTTCAGGCTAGCGTCCCTCATCTGTTGGCTGATATAAGTTTTCTACAAAGGTTGTTAATATATTGCTGACGTACATAAAACCAAACACCAACATGTATTGTAAACCAGTTAAAAATTTCTAAAACTTGAATAAAAAAGTACAAAAAGAACCTGGATGCAATTTACATTCTAAAAAATTTCCTGCATGTTTCCATTTTTACTTTGGTACATTCGGTATGGATAACATTGCAAATAACATCTGACAGCAGCCATATACTGTCTAATACGAGTCTTTGCAGAGTCAGTATTTGGAACAATTGATTTATACACTGTAAAGTATGTCAGAAAATAAAGTGGATGTGAAAAAGTCCAGTATCTAGTATTAACTCTTTGTGGTGTCTCAAAGTATAATTAGAAAAAGATTTTAATGCAGATAATTTCTGTAGTATATTTAATGTTTGAAGAGCTATCTGGGGTTAAGATGAGTTTGGTGACAATTTGACTTGTGACTCTTGGTAAAAATGCTTGCCATATCCATGCAGAGTAAATAAGAGGTAAAATAAAATAATTGAGAGTTCTATGAAAAAAAGATACCTAAGTTAAATTTTAAATTTTCAAGAATTTTCAAAAAACTGTTCTTTTGCATGAAGTTTTGTTATGGAGTGAGTAAAGTGTAAATGTTAAATATGCTTGAGTAAAAGTGCTGATTATAGCAATGGAAATATCTATAGCCATAAAACGTTATTTGATATGCATAATAAAACACTTAACTAAAAAAGTATGTAAATGCACTTAGCTACCTTATTCTATAGAACTGCTCAATTGCCATCATTGTTGATTTTAGTAAGAATGTTTTATATGGACTTGACATCTATCAATATAGACTTGAGAATTGATTTCTTATCTCTTATTCACTGTAGAAAACTAACATATTATGCTAAAATTGACAGTCAACTATATAATGACTCTTGAGAATTGCAGGGTGCTTCAATTAGGACTGATCAATACCTCACGATTGTCTAGTCACATTTATATAACATGTACAGTATAATGGAACAACACTTCATGATAAAACAGTCAAGTAGAGTATGTAAAACATGCTTNAATGTTATAAATTCCTATTGTTTTTATTAATAAAATAAACTATTAAAATAGTTTTTAATTTTTAAAATGTTTTTTCTACTTGTTTTGATATTTTATCCATTGAAAGTTTGATTTTTATCTTTATATAAGTAAACAAATTCAATTTAGTATCTTCAAAACTTCTATATATTTAAAAGTAATGTTATAATATGAAATTTAATGTAATCAAAGTAGTCAAAAATGATTTAGTGCATTTTTATTGTGTGTGTGAAATTTGTCTTAATTACATTATTCTGCAAGCATTGCTGGTTAGAATTAATTAGTAATCAATGTCATTTTGTGTAATTAGTTTCCGTAGAAGAAAAATCCCAAAAAACATCAAAAAGTCGTGGCCCAGTTGAATTAGCTAAATGTGAATTTTGTGGTAAGCTTGGTGCTAAATCAAAATTCAAGAGATCTAAAAGATTTTGTTCAACTTCATGTGCAAAACGTTATAATGTTGGTTGTTCCAAACGATTGGGAATATTTCCACCAGCCAGTCAACAGACAAGCACTACAAGCCTAAAATATGAAGGTATGGATGATATATGTATCTTTTTCTTTAAATACTAATAAATAACTGTCACAAAAAAATGCAGTAATAAAAGAAGAAAAATAGGCATTGTATTAAAATGGAATATATTACAAATTGTTTATTCATAAAACTTCAAATGATAAAAGAAATATCAAATTAAATACTCTTAATTAGACTTCAAGGAATAAGCTGTTAGTCTAGATGCAGAATGATAAACTGCTCTTATAAAAAAACAATAATTAATATAACAGAATATAAATTATAATGAAGAAAAAACTTCTAAAGCAAATAAAAAAGAAATTAATAGGGGGAAAAATGCTTAATCTAGAAATACATCGTAAATTTATGACATATTTCTAGATTAATCAATGTTATAACTCGATCCATAATAATGAGGGAAAAATGCTTTTGGCCCTAAAATTCATCAAATTCAAATATATTAATTGTCTTACTTCAGTTATATTTATTTTATATCAAATTATTTAATTTTGTCTGAGAATGTGTAGAATTATTATATTGTATTAAATATATTTAGCATGACTTTTAACTTAATTTATTAATGAATGCACAAATTCATTGTGTATTTATTATCAAATTATTTTTATAGGTGATTCATTAAAATAATAACTGAATGATAAATTATTATGTATTAAAATATGTTAAAAAGTTGTTTTAGTGCATTAAATATATTTTTGAAATAACAGATTTAGATTATTTTAGAGCCAAAAACATTTTTTTTTATAAATGTTTGTCCTACTTTCATTTGAACATGTACAGTATAATGGAACAACACTTCATGATAAAACAGTCAAGTAGAGTATGTAAAACATGCTTTGATTGACTGCTTTGTCATGAAATAAAGTGTTGTTCCATTCATGTTCCATGCTCATATTTTCATTTTATACAGAGATATTCCACATACTAAGTGTTCAGTCCCAAGTGAATCACTATATAGAAAGGAGGGAATTACAGAAAGTCATCAGCTTTTAAAACACAAATAAGTAGGTAGTGTCTAATGATATTGATTAAAATGTGGACTGACATACAGAAAATAGAAGACAACCAAAGCTTAGTCATACTTAAGCTTTACATGTATATATAAGTATGCTTATATATACATGTTTTTGACTGTTTCCAGAAAATCACAATGAAAGTTAAAGTTAATGTGTGGGGGACACAAAATATTTTATGATTTTTGACGATGGTTTTAGTAAGTTTAGACAAAAAAAAAGACCGTTGGATGAAGTCATAATTACAATTTAAAATTGATTGATAATATGCACCAGCACATAATCCACATCCAAATTTACTTTAAAATACAAAGAACCCACAAGTTATTTGCAGGAAATCATGGTAATTGTTTTGAAACTGTTTAAATTAGTGATTATATAGCTTTTTAATTCTNTCTGAGATTTAAAAAAATATTTAATGACTTTATCTAATTAATTATCAAATAAAAACTAATTCCTAATTTTAAAAAATCAAGTATTTTAAAATGATTTTTAAAATAATTTATATTAAAAAATAAAGTTGCAATTATTTTCATGAAGAGTTCTTCCATACATAATAGCAGCAAGGAAAACATTTTATAAAAGATTACAAAAAGATTGTTATGTTTCATTTTATTTAGAATATCTTTCTTAATTGGTATATAATATAACTATTCAATTTTAAAACTCATAAGAAATAAATATATTAATTTAATAACTTTATAATAAAGTTATACACATCTTCATATAAATGAGACTTTTTTAAAATTGAAAATGTAGAACAAATTTTATTATTTGAAATACATAGATTTTAAAAGTAGCAATATTTGAAAATATTTAATCACATTATAATAGCCATATTAGATACAATTAATAAGTATATAAATATATTATAAATACTAAATATATAAACTAATTGATTAGCAAATCATAAAACATTTCTTTGATGATATTTTAAATTAGCTATAATTTTATCAAGGTTAAGTTCAGTATTCTTGAACCTAGATCTAGAAGATTCATTATTTTTTTATCAATATTATTGAAATCATGTAATTGTAAAAACAACTTACATCAAGACATTTAACAAACAAAAAATAGTGATCAAATGAAAAAGAGGACTTTCAAATAGTAATGTGTTGAGTTTGGCAATGCTGAGATTTGGTGATACCATGAGCCAGCTGTGCTTATTTTTGCCTTGCTATGCATCATGAGAAACAATTAAATTTTGAACATTTATTTATTATGAACTTGAGAGGTAACATTTGAAAAAAAGCTATTTATTCAGATAGCTATCTGAATAAATAGTTTGGGTATTTTTAGTTTTGTCACACCAGTACATTGTTCTTTAAAAAGTTTGAAAATAAATCTCTCTGGGCACAATGATTCAGGATATTTTTACATAAATTGTTATATTAATTTTCTGTAATTTTTTCATTATGTAACTTTCCACTATGATAATTCTTTGTTTTGTAGTTTGATATTTTCAGTTATCTTAGCACTTAATTTAAATACCCAATAACAAGCTAATACCATAATTGGAAGTGATATTATGTGATAAGTCTGATAAATCAGTCAAGCAGTACAAACTTGTGTCACTTGCAGACTTGAGTTAATTGGTATATAATATAACTATTTAATTTTAAAACTCATAAGAATCACTTGTGACACAAGCAATACAAACTTGTGTCACTAACAAATTCTTTTGTCTGATCATCCAGTATAGTAAATATTATAGGGACTGTATATTGTGTTGTTATATTTATTAAATTCACTTTAAACAGATGATGGTTTATTCAAACAAGGCATCAATATGTAAATGCCATATCAGTTAATATTTTCTAAAAAATAATATTGCATGTTGTAAAATAGCAGAGAAATTAAAATATAATCATATGAAAATACTATTTCATAAACAAAATTTACAATAAAAATTATATAAAGAAGATAAACAAACAAATAAATAAATAAATAAATAATGTATTCATTTATTTAGTACAAGTTACTTTTATACTCTTTATATGGGGAAGAAAGTAAAAAATAAAATAAAATGCCGAACATACATAATGTCCAATAACAAGCATAAATACAGTAAATATAATAATCTCTGTATGAAGTCCAAATTCATAGATACAAAAACTAATATATAATAATCATTATCTATATGCAACATCCAGTGCATTAGTACAATTTCAATACATAAATAAAATATCAAATACAAAAATATAATTACAAAAACATTAACACAAAATCCCATACATTGTAATTAGTATATAATATCCCAAACACAAAATTTAGTAGTAAACAAGCTGTGATAAACTGTGATGACCTGATGCCATAACAATAGAAATGAAGAGATTATTAAGATAATTTAATAAAAGTAATAAATCAAAAACAAAAAAAATAATAATAATAAATTAACCTATCTGGAAAAATACAAAAATAAGAAATATGCAAAACAGGTTAGCAAGAGGTTGTCAAAGCCATCAACACCAAATTAACCCCCCAAGATGAATATAATAAAATTGTTTTGTATAAGTTTTAAAAATACCAAAATAATATATGGTAACTTTACTAAAATTTTTTCAAAACTCATATTTTAAAAATAATGTTTAATTTTAGGATAAAAATGAAAAAATCCTTGAATCCATTCATAGACTTTTATAAAAATCTTATTTTGATAAATCATATAATGAAGGTGTGGGATTCTAAGCTGTTATATCACATGTCATCAATGCAGAAGATTAATAATATGTAATGTAATAAATAAAGATTAATTATTAATGATGATATCTCTCAATCAAACAACCTTCACATTGATAAGTCATGTTGATTTATAAGGTTGTTAGTCAGCTGTTTAGCATCACATTCTATTCCTCAACAAATGGAGAATTTTGTCAGTTCTCCATTTGTTGAGGAATAGAATGTGATGCTAAGCAGTTTCATCCAAATTCTCCTTGAACTATCTTCAATGCACTTCAATAGTGCATTCAACATGCTCTATCTGATTTGTAGTACCTAAAAATTTGTCATATCAAATTATCCTTTGATATTCTCATTCTTAACAAAAATCATTATTAAACCGAGTTCTATAAGGATAATGTTGTTATTCATGAAATATAATTTGGGATTTAATGCATCTTGGAAAAGTTTTATAAAGGATACTTTTACTCTTTTGTCCTTGATTTTGTCCTTAGGGTAGTCAGAATATTCCTGAAAAATGGAATGGTATACTCCTTTTAAGACAGTAATAAACACAACACCTTCCTTTTTTTCCTTTTAATGTAATATTTGAAAGATATCTTTTTCCCTTGATACCTAGAATGTTAATTATACTTTCCTTGTTGTCTTCAGAAGAAAATATTCCAAGAATTAAATTGTAAATTTCATGTAAATTGAATCACAATTCTATCTGTAAAAAAAGAATCCATTGATCTGAGCTTCAGGGATATTGGTAGCTCTTTCATTTCAATCAAGTTCTCTTCAGAATGGGTGTCGTAATCAGTTTTTTTTTATGAAGGCAATTTTTTATTAAGCCTTTGAAAATTATAAACAATTATCAATAACTAAACAGCTCTATTGAAAGTTGTATAGTGTAAATTGGTTATGGCATCTAATATGAAGATAAGAACATTCATCATAAGTTATAGTTATCCTTGGACACTTATTCGAAGGCATTCTTGAACCATTCATTGATGCAAAATTAGTAGTGATGTAACGAATATTCGGTTACTATTCGGTATTCAGCCGAATACCTGAAAACAGAAGTAAGAAATAACAAAAACTCAGTAAATTAATCATTTTGGTATTTAGATTTAATGTTATTGGGTTAGTGTTGTTTGTTTATATTTATTTATAACTTACAACATGCACAAAATAAAAAAGAAAATAATATTAGTCATACGTATTCACAATTTATAATTACAAAGATCAGCACACACACACACACCTATTTGTTCAAGAATCGTCGCACACATCTGAGGGTCTGATCCTGCCTATCCTTTTTTTTAAGCGCTTGTCTTTGCTCTTCGCTTTCTCTTTCCTCTATCGCTCTAGTCCACGTATGCCTATGCATACATCATAATACACGCTCACGATACTTTCAATTTGTCACTTTTCTGTTGTGGATTTCCCAGTTTTTAATTATGTGACTCAAAGCCTGGTGATAACGGAGAAAAGAGACAGATAGGACGTTGGTATAAGTCACAGTTATGATTTCACAGATTTGAGACAGCTTGGTAGCCCGAGCGGGCCCAGGCTTTCGCCCGTGCATGCTAAGTGACTTTCATTACAAGCATTTAGCTTTCCGTTTCGAAGCCTATTACAACAATTGTTTGGCATTGACAACCGTGAATTTCGCCTGAATAAGCTGCCTTGAATTGTTCGATTGTGTTATCAACTCAATTTCATATTTATTTTCACATTTTCACTTTGCAATCCTTCTCTGTTCTTTTTCTGTTATTTACACATGTAGGTCATTTTATTGTTATCCACATTTGATATCATTTATCACATACAGTACTGCCATGACACTCTTGTCTGTCCACTACAACTGTCAAGAATTAACGCAATTGACGAAGCGTAGTGACAGCGGGCCAATAGAGAGCAGGGTCTTTGCCATAATGCTCTTTGCGCGTCAATTTTTGTACATGCGTTAATCAAGCCGAATAGTTTGGCCGAATATTTGGCTATTCAGCCACGCTCCTGGCTGAATATTTGGTATTCAGCCTGAGGCCGAATATACTATTCATTGCAACACTAAAAATTAGTATTTTAATTATTAGGCTTAGAATTGACTATTTTTTAAGCTTCCAAGACTCTTGAATCAAGTATGAAATAGGAATATTATGAATGGAATGAAGTTTTAATAGAATGTTTTTTGAGTACTTTTAATCTGATATGTATGGTGTCAGAAATATTTTATTTTAATATATCATTGACTACTTGAATTTTATTAGTGTTTTATTAGATTATTATTAGATTGATGCAAATTCAAATAGTGTTATTGATCTGTTTCCTATAAATGAAATCTTGATCCACTTGGTTTTAAGTAGATAATATAATTTGTATGTTTGCAAATATATTATGGAAATGATAAATTCATTCCTAAAATGTATAAGTTAATGCTATAGTAATTATCTTAAATTTTGTTAAATAATTTATTTATTTATTAAAAATAATTTTTGGATTTTAATTATGAATATCAGGATGTTTCAATTTACAAAAAATTTCTTATATAAATCATTACTACTACTTACTTATACAAGAGAATATTTTTTAAAAATTCTCTTGTATAAGTAGTAACCATTTTTGCTTTCTAAAAAATATCTTTTTTTAGAATTTTTGAATTTGAATGCTTGAGAATGTGTAAAGACAAGAAAAGTATTCAATGATCTTATATACTACAACTATAATCTATTTACATGAAATTTTCTGTTTTTTTAAATAGTTTATCATATTAAATCAGAAAAAAAATTATAACTTTATAAATTTATTAATATTTATTAAAAGTTCAATTAGTATAATAAACATTAGTTTCAGTAGTTGAATAAGAAGATATCTTTAATAGTATATTTAAATGAATTTATTTGATTTTATTAGCATATGTAATGCAAAGAATTATTACTATATTATTGCAAAGAAGCAGCATAACCTGCTTCTTTGCAATAATATAGCTTGCCAAATGATAAAACATAGTTTAATTTACCAAACACAAAATCCAAGAGCTCTTAGAAGACATAATAAGAATTTGCTGCCAGTGTTGAATGTGGAATGAGAATGCTTGAATGATGATAAATCTCACTTTGATTGTGAATGAAGCAATAATGAAGGTTACCTGGAAGGAAAGAAGTTTCCATTTAAATTATTTCTTTCATTAGAGAATGATCCAGGAATCCAAATGGTGCAGATAAGTTTGCAAATAACAAAGTATAGGTTATCTGTTTATTGCCAAATACAATATCCCCTATTCAGTTACTCAAAGTCAATTACATAAGAAGATATATGGATGAATTATTGAGGCCTCAGATAGCAATGACAACCTCAGCATTGTTCAATTTTGAAAGGGTTTCATCATAGTGGACAGTCTCTTCCTAATAAAACAAGCGTTGAAGAATATCAAAGACAAATATGTAACTGCCTATTGGAAGAATTTGTAGCCTGAGTCTATGAAAGATATTACTTCAAATAAAATGTGAACTATTTCAGATGTACAGCATACAAAAACCATTGTAAAAGTACAAGAATTGGATCAGAGAATTGGTGGTGTGAGATTTGAGAACTTAATTAATGGGCAAACAACAATATTAACAGATGACAATTTGCTTGTTCAAATTTTGGAGGTGAAGACAAAGTTGATGAGGAACAATTTCAAAAGAAGAAACTGGGTCTGAAAAATGTCATATTGGCAACATATGATATCAAATGCTTTGTAGACTATTTAAGAATATAAAGATAATCTGATTAATGCAATGAAATTTAAGGAAAGAGAAACAATATTTCAACATCATAGGACAGCTATGTCAAAAGAAATAAATCAGAAGTAGTAGCAAAGTCCCATCACTGCTTTTCCAAAAGACGGCAACTTTTAACATTTAATACTCCTAATGCTCCAGAATATGACAAGTCAGTAAATCAAGCTTCTCCAGCTTCTGTCATTTTGAACATGGAGTGAATGATACTCACTGTAGTGAATACCCTGGTTTGCATGCATTTTTCTCAGATAATGTACTCAGTACACCATAACAAAATTTTGATTTGTATATTCAGAAACATCATACTGAAATGTTATTAATTATAGTAAAAACATAAGTAAATCATTTTAAACATAAATTAAAGATTCTCTTTTAATTGTAAATGGTTGCATATGCATCTGGGAAGTCATCTGGGTCTACTTAGAATGAAGCACAAATTCATATGTTATTGTATATGGTATCTATTAACATACAACCCCACATAAAACAAGACCATATTATAATTCAATGAGACAAGAAATACTATAGCTTCTTTGCTATTTCCTCAAGTAAAACTGTTTTTGAGAAAATTGGAATATAATTTAAATATCTTTCACTATCATATTATATTATGTATTTAAGAGATATAAATTTACTAAAATTAGTTACTTGATTAGTTTGCTTATTTAATTTCATTAAAGTTGCTTTACTAGGCAACATGCTCATTACTCTATTACATAGTCTTTCTCTGCTCCAGTCTGTATTGAGCTGCTAAACAGTTAGCAGTCTTATACAAATGCTGACTTTTGCAATAAATTGCCTAAATAACTATTACAAGTACAATTTAAACAACCAATTTGACAAACTAAAAATATTTTAGGAAGAGGTTCTGCTGAACCAGTGAAACTAATCTTACCATTGGAAGTAATGTAGAAAGTATCAGATATTATAAAATGTGATTATAAATAAAGCTTTAACTGTAAGATAAAATTTTGCTTTCTTAATAACAAATTATAAAAAAATTCTCTTATTATGTGTTGTATTTGAAGGATTGTACTTCTGCCAGTTTTACATATATGTAAATAAAAAGTTATATTTCTGCTAACAGTATTTCTCTTAAGAAATGTAACATTCAGCATAGTTTCATTATATAAATGATTTTATATATTAATTGCAAAAAACTAGAGTTTCTGAGTCTGAACTATTGTTTTTTTTTTTTTTTTTTTTTTTGTTTCTAGGACTCTGGAAAAGTCATTGGAATTCCCAGGACACATTTTTAATCATGAAAATTATTTTTTAACAATCATTTCTTATATTTTAATATATTTATGTAATGATTAAATACAGGTTTTTAATTTAAAAAAAAAACTTTATTTTGGATTAATGCAAACAAAATAAAAATTTAAGTGTAAGCAAAAAATATGTGAAAAATTAATTTCTAAACATTTTTGTTTACATTTGATATGTTAAGTAACAATTGTCCGATAAGGAAGATAACTGTATGAACAAAGGGCAAGTATAGGAAATATATCTATTACCTGCAGCTTTTTCATTACTTAGTTTATAATTATATGATGATAGTATTGTATTATATCACATTTAAAAGGAACATGTTTATATATAAAATAATGACTAATAATATTATATGTATATTTATTTATTGCAGTTATTAATTAAGAAGTTTCTTTAGTTTGTAATAAACTTATAACTATTGTCTAAGATACAATACTCATTTTACTGAAATTAGAAAGTAAAGTACCTCATACTTCAAATTTAATTTGTTCCAGGAGGCCATTCGAACTTTGAATTGTTTGAAGTCCAAATCAGTTTTCCCTATTAGAAATAATGGAAAATGAATTAATCTGTTCCCATACCTAAAACAGTATTCATTTCAACAAACTTAAATAGCAAACACATGATCTAAGTAAAATAACACAATTAAATGCCCTAGATAATAAATTAAAACATGAAAACAAATAAAATTCATAAATATAATAAAATGAAAATTGCATTTACCATATCTTAGTGAGGAGTGGTGATGTTCCATTTCTTAAGATCATTATGCAGCTTGCTTGGCTTTCTCACAAATTGCTCTTGGAGACAATATCCAATTGCTTCTCATTTATCTACACTAGGAAGAGTTTTTTTCATTTCCTCAATAACATGTGATCTGGATGTTTTTACACCTTCATCCTGCTTTTGTTGCTTTCTTGTTCTTAAGAATGGTGCACATTGTCAACTTTGGGATCTTAAATATGCTTTGCCAGATCTGTCACATGCGTACCACTTTCATACTTTGCAATAAGTTCCTTTTTCACCTGAATTGGCAATACTACAACCTTCCTCTTAAGATTCATTGCTTCCACACTCTTCTTAACGTCACATTGGATGCCATGATTGATAGATATGGAAAATATACGTAACCAAATACACCAAAAATAAAGCAAAAAAAATGCACTGAAAACACATGAGTGTAATGTAAGAGATGCTTTCACAGTGAGAGTGAGAGATGACTTGGGTGCACAACAGATGACATTTAAGTAATGATTGCATATTTTTCAACATGTGCAGTTCAATTGTAAAAGCATTATTCAAACTTTTTCAAACAAACATTTTTCTTGAATTTGGCATTCAAACTCTGGAATATTCAAAGTTAGAGGCATTAACAAGGTACCACTGTATTATAATAAATATATAAATCTGAAACAGAAAAGTGATCAAATTTATTATCTTGAGTTTTAAGTTGGTTTTCTGATAACTGATACAAGAAAAACTTTTAAATTTCTTGGAATTTTGTGTCAGAAATTGTAAATAAAATTGAAACAAAGCAATTTTCATACTATTGGAAATGCTTGAGAGGTTCTGAAGTTATAGGAAAAAAGTTGATTGTTTATTTTATGTAGTTTTTCTCAATTATACAGTATAATTGTGTATTGGATTAGTACAACTGTTAGAACGTTAAGGTATTGTAGAGGTAATGTATTATAGAGCATTAATGACATCAGTAAAACCAAACTTTAAAATTTATAAGAAATAGTTTTTGAAATTTTTTCATATAACATGATGCATTTGGTATGGAAATTTATGATTATATTGCACTGAATTTTCACACTAACATTTTTATTGATGAAGAAACATTAAATGGAATTCATCTAGAGTAAAATCTGCAGTTTACTTTTTGAAATAATATATTTTTTATTTTATAAATAATAATTAAATAGTAAAATACAGTAGATACATAAATGACAAATAGAATCACTAACATGCAATTATGAACAAATATTTTCATACATTAGATGGTATTTTGCTAAACAAGAAGTAACGACACATTTTTTTAATTGCATATAACTCAAAACTAACACTTCAAATCAAAACAATGGTCCTAAAGTTTTTGACTTGAAATTAAACATCCCAAATTTTTATACACTTTTCTGTTACCTCTGCATATCTGTTACATAATAATTTTATTTTAGAAGATAAAGTAAAAATATGGGAAAAAGCTAAGTGCATTCAGTGGTAAATTTCCCATCAGGCCCATCCAGAGCACAAGTATCTGTAAGGGGCTATAGAAATTCAAAATAATAACAACAATAAAATAATGAAAAAATAATTTTATGTAGAAAGAATTTGTACAGGAAAGTGAAAATTAAAATTGTAAGCAGAGGCAAAATAAGACATATATTGAGCAGTATTAATATATGAATGTATTTTGTAGAATTTTACTAATGATGGATTTTTAATATGAGTGCTCTTTTGCATTTTGGTATTTAAAAATCTGTAAAATACAACTATTGCAGAATTAAAATTATAAAATACAAAAAAAAAAAAAAATATAATCACTCAGTGCAAAAGTGGCACTATTAGTTTAGAGATGCCTGCATATTGCTGACCTAGGGATGCCATATTTCATGTGTCACTGAGTGCATTGGGAATATTCATAAAGCATATTGGTATTTTATATGCATATAAGTTTGAACACTTAAAAATATATGGTACACCAAAAGAAAATATGACACTCTCAAGTTTAATCTCTTACCTTACAATTTGTCAGTGTATGCTCCTTATGTTATGACACACATCTGACAGTCCAATTCTTTCCACACTTTTTCCAACTAATTCTTTGTTACTTCTTCCACAGTAGATGTGATTTGATTCTTTAATGCTTAGAGATCTTAGATGGGTGGTATGTAGATAGTGTCTTGTAAGTACCTCACAAAAATAAATCATTAAAAACAAAAGGGGGTTTGGTGACCTAGGTGGCCAACTGTGTAAAGTCATTGGCTGCAACATGTTTTAACCATTTATCTGAGAGAATCTTGCTCAGAAAATGATATCTCTCCCAGTAAGAATAAAATATTGTATTTGAGAATGTGGAACAGATCTCCATTTTAAACAGCTTTTCATGGCTCCATTTATGTGCTGGTTTAGTAGAATCAATTACTTATGTGAATGGAGAGATTACTGTAAATGTTAGTTCACAGGTTCTTCATTGTTTTGAAATATATTTGAACAAATGAAATTAGGTTATAAAAAGTAATTTGTTTGGTTTTTATGGGATAAGGCAAAGCAACACAAGGATGATCTATTAGGATGAATTGCATTTCAGAGGACTTTTTAGGGAAACTGACATCTCTCTATATGTTAATTGTGTGAAGAAAATCCAGAAAACTCCATGCATTCAATCTATTGTCACACATAAATCTGGGATCAACTTCTGGAGTTTGATGGTTTATCCACTTGGACACTTGTGGATTTAAAATAAATTGAAGAAATAAAACTAAAAAAAGTTCATAAAACTAAATACAGTAGAGCATCGATTATCCGAATCAATTGGGGACTGGGGTTGTTCAGAAGATCGATGTTTTGGATAACCAATTATGTACGAAAAAATATATTAATTTATCCCATCTTGACATTTTTCTTCGTTGCGTGTCGCTTTGCGTTGAATTTTCGTCGATGTTAAGCCTAACGAAGACTATTGTATTGTTAAAAATTATTTTTTTATTTTGTACGAACAAAATAAATATATTGAAAAATATAAAAACAATAAAAAATTATACTTCAGAAGTTAATTTAGTATCAAAAACGTAAAATATTTGAGTAGCCCAAGACATAGCCAAAGATTGCAGCACCACAGCATTGGCGAAAATTTAAATTTGCCGACTGGAATTCTTTCGGATGATTGACTTTCGGATAATCAACACTCTACTGTAATAGTATAATGTTGTAATGTTCAGAAAATTTAACTATATATTTAAGAATGAATATATAGAGATATTGTATCTTTCCTTTTTTGTGATTGATTTTAGTCAAAAGTTTTTGTATTGATTTAAATGAAATGTTAAGTTGTAGAAAGAAACTAATTTTATAAATCTTATTTTATAAAGTTGATATAAAGTTAAAATTAATGCTTTAAAAACATTTTGTGTGTTAATTTAGTAATTAAAAATATTTATTTGAAACCTAGTCTGTTTTTATGATAAATAGAAACCAAAGGATAACAATCAACTATGTAATATAATGAAAAATAAAAATACAGCCTATTTAAGGCAATTGAAAATTTTTAAGACTATTTTATAGTATAACTTCAGTTTATACACATTCTGGAATGTAAAATAGCCAAAAGTTGGATTGTCTGAAAACATTTCTTGCTGACTAAAAAGCTTTAGGTTCTCTTAATTTAGCTATACTTTTTTTCCATTACAATGATTCTAAACCCAGAGAAATCATAATTAAGCCTGGAGCCAAATCTTCAAAATCTAGAGAGATAGCAATGCGGGTAACAAGTTAAAAATAGCAAATCAATTGTATATTACTTGAGTAAAATGAAATAAATTTATTAAGTAGAGCTTTATATATAAGTTGATATCATAAATGTAATATTTAATGTTAATGTTTTTAATTCATAAACTGTTTAATAAAATTGTTAAAATGGAACAGATATAACTATAAGTAAAGGTTTCTTCTTCCAATAGTGAGACTAGTGATCTTTATCATGTCTTCTTAATTATCGGCAATAAACAGAAATCAAGATTAAAACAATTCACTTTATTCACCTATTTAACAATGCATTTCAGATTGGTAAGTATTTTCCAATCACTCTTCAGGTTACAAATTTTGAATTTAAAAAAAATTTTTTTGTAATTTGTGATAAAGATTACTAGGTTTCTTCATCCAATATTGAGACATGATAAAAAAAAATCACTAGTCTTACTACTGAAAGAAGAAATCTTTACTTTGTTCTTTATTATTATGGTTTTCTTACTACCATCCTAAATTGATCTAATTCATTTTTATTTTATTTCAATTTTATTAAATTTTTACATCAATATAAAATTTATTGATGTAAAAATTGTAATTAATGGTTAGTTTTAAATTTTTCAATGTATGTTCTTTTTAATTTGAAATGTTTTATTTCAAATTTCAAAACTTGTTCCTGAAAATGTTATAGTTTATTGAGAATTGTTAGTTATTTACTTTATTTTTAAGAATATTAACACTAATAGATTGAGTGTGTGTGCTACTTCCTTATTATAATGGTATACACCATCACAATTTGTTATTTGAAAAATAATTTTTTCACTGTGTTCACATTACAGAAATAAACAAGTAAAACTGCAAAACTGGGGCAAGACTATGTCTTGGAGACCCACTACTAAGTGGAATCACTTTGATGCTCAAGGCGGGTCTCATTCTCATTCTCCAATCTTCTTTGGTATCACTGCTTTTGGCAGTGATTGTTCAAACTTCACCAGCCACGACCATGAGGTCGTTTATGATGCATTTTTGATGAAATTAACCTATCCAATTTCAAAATTTCTCTCCGTTGCATGTCGGCCTGGGTTGAACTTTTGTTGATGTGTAACAAAAATTTCCTGTTTTCGAAAAAATAATTGTGGCTATTTTATCGTCCAAAATTATTTTTTCATTTTGCACAAACAATATACAGTTTAACCCAATTATAATGTCATTGGATGTAATGACAACCCTAATAGAACATCAAATTTTTATTGGTCCCATGATTTTACTATACTAGATAATTTTAAAAAATCTACTTGTAACAACATAAAACCCTGTTTTAATGTCATATTTGAAGCACTCCCAAAATTTACAAAATTAGATTACAAATTTTATTTAACCAAGGAAATATTACATATTCAATCTCAGGGTCAGAGTCCACTTCCTAGAATGACTGTGGGTGGTACTTTCACCACCTGACTTCAGTTTGCCTGTTTGTAGAGAGAGTCACTATTTTGTATTTTATTTTGACTCAGTTCTCAGTCCCTGAGTACCTACAACTTTGGTTTTTTTTATGTGCACATGATTTGGGCACTTAATACTCTGTGCCAAATTGCAAATACTGACATGTACTGTACTCCTTCACACCTCTAAGCTGGTAACATAGCAGGCAGTATGATTTTATAAACAAGACATAGTCTTGTCAAAAAGTAAACTTATGATATGAATTTATTTCTGTGTTTGTACTTTCAAAAAGTTTTTGGCAACTGTTTTTTACATACATTTTATTTTATAAATTATCATAACCCAACAACAAATTGTTAACAAATTTTATTTTTAAATAACTTACTGCTGTTGATTTATTTGCTTTGTAATAAGTTCAAATTAGATGCTCCCCTTTTAAAAGATTTGTATCTAAAAACTATAGGATTAAGACAGGCCAAAACTTTGTACATGAATTTCAACTCAAAACCTGTTTTATAGTTAAAGTCAAACAAATCTCCATATTATAACCTGATAATTAGGTAGTTTGTTTGCATTTTAACTGTACACAAATAAACTTTGGCATCCAGAAAAAGCTATTTTATTTCTAATAGATTATAACATAGTGTCAGGATTTGTTGAATTTGAAGAAATTTTAAACATTATATTCTAAGAAAGTTATATTTTCTTCTGATAAGAGATTATTGTTATATATTATTTAGTATTTATATTAAGCTGTTTCTAAAATTTTTGTAAACATTGTTGGTAATTAATTTTTGCAATTTACTAATTATTGTATAAAGAATTTATTTTAATATCAAAATTAACAAAAATTTACTGTTTCTAAAGTACTGTTTCCAATATGTAATAGCCTTCTTTATAAAAGATTATAATTTCATCAATTTTTAAATTCTGTTTGCAAAAATTGTAAACTTTAACTCCATTAAAACAATTGATTTGTTAACAATTCAAATTCTAACTGGACATCTTACTACATAAATTTTCACTAACCTCAAAAGTCCAGCAGTTGTCGAAACTAACACCTTTCTAATGTTTTTGACCACTCAAAAGGTCTTCATCAGGAAATTTGAATAACAAAATATTCATTGAATCTTTGGACAGGAAAATTTACTTTTGAATCTAATACATTTTAAAATCTGCTGTCATGTGCACATTACGCTAATGTATTAGATTCAAAAGTAAATTTTCCTGTCCAAAGATTCAATGAACATTGTTATTCAAATTTTCTGATGAAGATTTTGGAGTAGGTTAAAACATTAAAAGGTGTTAGTTTTGCCAACTGCTAGACTAATTTTCAAGGTTAGAATTTATATACAATTAATTACTTTGTTCAAAAAATTTTGTTCCAATTGCTATACAAAATTGAAACTTCACCAATTTGGCATTGTGATGACATAATGTTAGGTATATATACTTATACTTTCATATATTCATTGTATGCATAAAGCATTTGTTTCATTGCTGTGGGGAGAATGTATACTTTGTATATAGAATGCTGAATCTTGTTCTTAGAGCCACTTTTGGACCAGTTGGCTCTTCATCATATTAAACATCTTCTCAGAGATGTATTTCTTCAGATGTTTAAAGAGGTGATAGTCATAGCTCCATATTATCAATTACCACTGTTAAATGGTTAGGCAGTGCTGTGGAAGCACAATAGAATTCCAATTATCTGAGCCCCGATTAACCAAGTTCCACTTTATCCAAGGCAAACATGTAATTGAATACACAATTTTCTTACACTGTATTTCATAAAATAAAATTTAAAACAATAACATGAATTACAAAATGATTTGTTTATCTTGCCTTTTATCATGTAACTACAATAGGGGAGTGTGGGGATGAAAGGGACAAAATTCATATTTTTATTTTTCACTGAAAAAGTTTACTTCTAATCATTTTTATTTTTAGTGCAAAAGATTTATTAGATCTTTACTTAATTCTGACCATATTGTGAATTCATTCTATTATATTGGTAGTTGAACATTTTCATATTTTTAAAGACCTCTCCAGATTTCCCTTTCATTCCCACATTTGGGTTAAAAGGGACACCCTCGGGGATGAAAGGGACTACCTGCATTTTAATGTAAAACTTGGAATTAGTTATCTCAATGTTTCAAATTTCATTATAATTGAAAAGTGATAGGCTAGAGACTAAAATTTTTAAAAATTACAGTTTTAATAATATGAATTTTGTGACATCACAATTATTTTAAACAGTTAAAGATTATCAATATTTTTAAAACAAAGAATATCAAATCTTTTCAAACAAAGAACAATAACTAAAGAATATCACAATCAGTAGGCTATCACATAATTAAACTGTCTGTGTTTGGTCAATAGAATGTTTTTCACAATTTATCCCAGCTGATATGAGGTAAAATTGATGGGAAATGTAATGTTGCTTGTTCTTGCCGTTCCTCGTGCTTGGGATGGATGGGGTAGTTTTAAAACTATATTTTCCATGGTGACATCACTGATATTATCCTCCTCAGGAAATATAAACTTGAAACATCCCAATATTTTTTTCATAAACTTGACTTTCAAGTCTTCATCATTCAGTTTCTTCAAAACTTTTCCCACAAAGTAAACAACAGAAGTTTTTTTTGCAAATCTGACTAAAATGAAATCATTGGGCTGAACATGTTTGAAAGTGTTTTCGATATCAGATCCCTCACTCAATGTTGCATCAGACGTTGAGGAAGAGCTGCTTTGAGATCTTTCATCTTCACTTTCAGTTTCTTCTGGAATATGTTGCAACAGTTGCTTTTTAGATTTTGTCCTCATTGATGATGCTTGCATTAAATACAATGTTAATTCTGTCTATTGTTCTGTAGTAAAAACTTTCCTGTTACCCACATGCGGTGAATACACTACATTGTCTTTTTTATATTTTGAAACGAGTTTAGCCAAATGTAATTTTGCAATTCCGTGGGCATTGGCTGTAGCCCTGATTGATGCTTCTTTTTCGACAACTTCAATTATTGCCCCTTGAATCACTTCTGTCGTCTCACATTCTTTCTGTTTCTTTTTTTTATACTTTCGAGGCAATTTTTTTCTATTAAAAAAATTTAGCATTAGAACATGCCAAAAATGTCAATATGGGGTTGAAAGGGGCATGTCCCATTCATTCCCTATTTTACTGTCCCTTTCAACCCCCAGGCCTCAAACAACCAAAACTACAACTTAATTTTCTGACAGTGAAATATAATTTAAAACTGATTAAATAAACATATTCTAGAGGTTTCAAAGTAATTGTCCTGATTTAAGTACATTATCCAATGACTATGTTTGAGGAGGATAATATCAGTGATGTTACCATGGAAAATATAGTTTTAAAACTACCCCATCCATCCCAAGCAGGAGGAACGGCAAGAGCAAGCAAACATTACATTTCCCATCGATTTCATCTCATATTAGCTGGGATAAATTGCAAAAAACATTCTATTGACCAAAGACAGACAGTTTAATTATGTTATAGCCTACTGATTGTGATATTTTTTAGTTAGCAATTTAGCAGCAAGTTATAGAGGCTGTCCCTTTCATCCCTACCCTCTCCTAATGTTCAGTACATTTTTATTCTTGAAACTATGTATTAACTGATATAATTTTTTATATCATTTATTATAATGATAAAATTCACTAAGGAATAAAAAAGAGGTTTAAAAGTGATATACCATATTAAAAGTTATGAATATAAGAGATTTATCTGAAATGGACTTGGCTATCCATTTTATCTGCATTTTCAGTTATCCAAGGTAGCAATGGTTCACATTACCTCAGATAATTTGAGATCCTACTGTATCATCTTCCCTATGACCTGATTCTCATACCTAGTGATTAATTTGTTTAGATTCCTGAAGAAACACATTCATTGAAAGAGGTTTTCATTACATGATGAAGTTGTTAATTGGTTCAAAAATTTAATTGGTATGATCAAAAAAGTTCCTGGATTATGTGCACAACTTTATTAGTACAAATGACAAAGAAATGATTTTATTAGTTTTTGAAATAGGATTCTCATGTGTCTCAACAATGCATCATTTTTTTCCTGGTTTTAAAAACATGCAAAATCATTGTTTTTGCAGGTTTCTCAAAACTTATAAGAAAATGATCAAACAAAAATCTTTGTATCAAATTTTGTATTAAAGATGATACCTTTCAACATCATTTTTAATTTTGGGAAAAGAAAAAAAATTATTTGGGATTAAAAAGATTAAGGTTACAGTTCAGAATTCTGAGTCTTGTAAAAGTTTTTTTAAAATTAAACTTTTCTTTTTAATTAAATACATTTAAAAACAATTTTCAATAAGATAAAAAATAAAAGAACAAGAACATAGATTAGTCATTATTAAATTTAAAGTAAACTTCTCTCAAGATTAGAGAGAAATAATCTACATAATATTCTATGTTTTAATATTCAACAATATACATGAATATAACTCCATCAGCAGTAATGTATTGAATGCTTCCAAATTAATTGATAGTATTAGTTAGTTATTGTCAGGATATCATGATTGTTTAATAAAGTGTAATCTGATTATCAGAAAATTCATTAATGTAAAGCAAGTTAAACAAAAGTCAGATAGATTAATTAATACAGTATAAAAAATATATTACTTATTTGACAAAAAATGTTTGTGTATATTTCTTGAAACCTTCCTAAATTATATCAATTGAGACTGAATTAAAGGATGTAAGAAAACTTTTTTGACCAACAAATATTATACTAAAATATTTGATTTAAAAATGCATAGAAACCAGTAAAAAATACACAAAATGTAAATTTTAGTATATAAACCACATATCTATGAAAGAAACAAACAAACAATTCAGTAAGGAAAAAATTTTCAATTCTGCATGGGTCTATCTAAAGTCATATCTTATAGATTTATGTTAACACTCTAACCAATTAAGCTGTCAAGACAAATTATTCTATCTTGATAATTTGATTTTACATTCATGATTATTTTTGTTTCTATAATATAATTGTGAAATAATTGACTGGTTAATTTCTGGTGAACAAATTTTAGTGTATGAACCACATCTAATGAAAGAAGCAAAAATCCAGATAAAGAAAATTCTTTGGCTGTAGATTCATATTCACATTAATTTGATGACAATCTAATAGTTAAAGAATAAATTCTTTCCCATATAAGACAAATGTCAAGATCTATTAAGATTTTTTCATTTTTCTTTGAGTAAATAACTGGTTTAGACTCTGGATTTATATTTTTAAATATTTTGTTCAGTAATAAGTTAGCCACTTAGTTATTTGATGAATATAAAAAAATAAAATAATAATTCATAAATCATAGAAAATGTTAAATACAATTTTTTTTTATTTATGAATAAGATTTTTAATATTTTATTAAATATTGTTGTTTATTATACATATTTAACATATTTGAAATGCTATTAAAACTTGAAATTAAATTTATTGTTATGAAATTTATTATTGGAATATATAAAAACAATAGGAATTAATAATTATTGAAATTTGATAATTTTTCAACATTGTTTACATTTAATATTTTTTTAATTGTATAATACCTTATGGTTTTTAGGTAAAATAGCTAAAAAGAAGAAGATGGGTTTTAAAACAAGAAAAGGTTGGAGAAAGTCTCAAGGTGGTAGATTAGCATATAATGTTTCTGAATGGGTAAGTCAATGCTAATACTAATTATAAGACATTAATCTGAAGTAGTTATTACATGATATTAACTTGCAAGGGTGGATCCAAGAGGCTAGAGAGGTTTAAACCATGCTATTGACACAAAAAAAATTAATATTTGTTGGAAACATTTTTGATGGCAGATATGGTTTATCAAATCATCAGTAATACAGTTGTTGTGCATATGTTAATAAAAGGTACTTATAATTATTCAAATATTTTTGAGTTAGTTCTCTTTGGTTTCTTCTGGATCTGCCATTGCTAACTTGCCCTCCTTTTTTTTCTTAAATTAAACAAAACAAAAGGAATGTTGCTATTAATGCTAGAAGCAGGATAGGTTGTTAATTTTTAGAAAATAAGAAGCATATTTCAAATTTTTAAAAAGAAAGACAAAAAGAACCATAAAAAATGTAAATAATCACAGGCCTCAGAACAGGTCATTATTCTCACTATTTTTAAATTGGTCACTTTTCTCAACAATTTCCATAATATATATCACTATTTCTCACTTTTTCTGATGTTATGAGCAATGCCCATATCCTATTTCTGAGATCAAAGAATGTTTTAATGAGAAGAAATAAAACTCATATTTCATCACTGAGCCTTCTACTGCCCCCCTGAAAGCCTCCAGCACCCACGAGGGGGCGTTATCGCCCACTTTGAGAAAGGATGGTCTAGACCCTATGCGAGCATTAGTTCTAAATTATGCCATTGTGGCAAACAGTGCTAATAGCTGGAAGCTTGATTTTTGGTATTTTCTGGTCATAAATTACAAATTATGATTGCTTTATTCATGTAAGGTAGCTGATCTGGTGGAGATAGGGGACTTGAAAACACACTCCTCGGCATCAGTGTAAGGTTGCCATCTTTTAGGTGGGATCAGTTAATCCCACATCAGGATGAACCTAAGGGAAGTTTGCATGTGGGCTGTGGCAGAGGAGGCAAATGATGACAAGTGTTTTCCAAATGAAAGCAGTTTATTTGGTAACATTTATGCTTACATCAAATATTTGACAGTTCCACTTCTCTATAGTCCTTCAGAGAGGCAGAAAACTTCGAACTTGGTTGTAGCCCCGGGGTGGACGAGACGGGATCGCTGGGTGAAGCAGATGATCGGTGAGATGGTGCTGCAGTGTTCTAGGTGATAGCACAACACAACTTAATATTGACGACTTTTGGCTTAATCCAGAGGAAACTGTCCTTCAACGTTGAATTTTCGATTTTTATAGGTTTTCTGCCACTATCCATATTTCCGATTGGCCCCTCATCCCATTCCTCGCTATTTGATTGGCTCTCATTTGGTTACAGATGAAAACCGAGACCAACTCGGGTCATGGGAAAGGTCCGATTCAAGACGTCTATTGACACCTTTTTGTCGACTATGCTCGGAGATTGTTGATAAAACCATAAGACTCGTGTTCATAATTTAGCCCATTGTTTGTGATTTCTGTCATCTTGGAACTTTAATGATCATACACAATTGTTTTTCTATCCTTCAAATCTTTCCCTTTTTCCGAAATTGTTTTCCTAGATTGACTATTTATGAGTATTCGAGTCAGAGTTATACTTGTTTATGAGTGCTTGTGTCAGAGTTTTACCGTTCAGTTTGACATTGACGGATCGTTTAACACATGTTGGAGTCATCCCGGGACTCGTTGATTACATTTTGTGCCACATTGTTTAGATCAAGGATTTTTTTCTCCCTCTCTTATTTAGTCTGTCATTATAATATAAACACAAGAATTCCACGCTTTTACATGATTTCAGACCTTGTCTGGGAATTCACATTAATTACTATTAGTTAATAATGAAAATAAGTTATTGTCCTTTAAACAAAAGAAAACTTTCTGAAACTAAAATATAAAGTCAAATGAAACAAAACCCATAAACATAAAATAACATTTGGACTTGACTTCCTACAAGTAATGTATATCATTATAGCCAACTAATTTTATTTCAGTCACTGTTTAGTCCCTTTTTCCTTGCTTGGAGTTACTATTCTCACTTATTTTGAAGTCATTTTCTGTTCCAAGGCCTGTAATCATAAAAATAATAGATCAAAAGCATAGAAATGGAAGCATTTAAAATGCTTTTTCTTCTCTCACAAGAAAAGTTTAAAAATCAGAATATGTAAATTGAGTAACAGACATAAATTATAATAAGAGATTTATATAATACATATGTGTCACCCTTATAAATGCCACTTCCTCAGTTCTGTCACTGTGTTTGGTTAAGATCCTTACAACTCAATTTTGTCATTTAATACATAACATGATAAAAAAATCACTAGGGTAGAGTAAAAGATATAGTGTACATGCTAAAATATCCACAAGTAAAAAACCCAGAAATACTAAAAATTTAAGTAGATAAGATCTATTAGTGTTTCAGTGATATGAATATTGTTGATGCTACCAACACTGATGTACTTGAATATGTTTCCTGTGACCAAGGCTATCTGACATCATATTCCTTAAATGATGAAGAAATTATTGGCACTATCAGCCTTATCATTAAAATGTTTTTGGATCACTGTATCCACTATATCTATTTTACTTCACTCTTTTATACAGTAATGTGTCAGAAATGATTTTTTAACTTTATTATAAAACTAGCAGACCCTGCCACGCGAAGTTGTGGCTCAAAATGTATCTATTAGAAATGTATAACACTTCCCCCGTGGTGGGGAAATTTTTGAAAAATCCCTTTTTAGTGTATATTCTGTTGACGTACCCTATTAAAATGTAATCAAAAACGCAAAAAACCACATCTAAAATAGTATAATAGAAGCCAAGTTCTTCACGGTAAGCCTTAATCCCGTCCATCTCCCCCCTGTGGGGGGAATTTTGACATGTATGTTATATAAAAACACGTGCGTATTCGAATGCAACATTGTGTCAAAATTTCAAAGGAATCCGTAGGAACAAACGAACATTTACATTTTTATTTATATAGATACAGTAGATAGAAGATGATCTGCTTTAGTTCATCCTCACAGAAAAGCAAACTTAGGTCATCGTACTCGCGGAGTTAGCGCCATCTGTTGGACATAAAAGCCTTAATCCTAGATGCTATCTTTTAATTTATATGAATGTTTAACAGAATAATATACAGCCTATGTCCACCATGAAGTTCTATTCTAAATATTGGTGAAAGAATTTTTGAAATCAGATGAGTAATTTCAGAGATTACCTCCTACATCCAAACTTACAAACTTTACCTCTTTATAATATTAGTATAGATTAATTAAAAATATCTTAGCTATATTTTGTGTAATATATGAACAACATATGTAACTATAGCATAAAACTAAAACAAAATAATACTTTTTTGTTTTAGTTTGTCACCCCTTGATTTTTGTTGCTGAATTCTTATGGTCCCTAACAGGTAACAAAATGAGAGATGAGTGCAATGATGAAGTACTAAAGGTAGTGCTAAAGGAAGTAGTAGCAAAAGGAAAAGTAGAGCTACTTTAGCATAATGACCGATCATTATGAATACTGCTATCACCTAGTCAGGCAAAGTGATGATAATACATTGCAGAGTGATCATCCAACATACACTAGTCAATCAGCACTCTGAGTTGCACTTGCGTATTGCATTTAGTATTGAATTTTAAATTTATGCAACCAACCTTGTGCAAAATTTTAATTTGATTAAAAAACTCCACTTATTTCATTTAGAAATATTTATTTTTTATGAATTATTTCAAAGTATTTTAAAAAGAACATGTAATATTTTAAAACTAAGTACTATTAACTATATTAATTAAATGGTAAAATTTTACCTATGCACCATCATAGCGGCAGTCATGACTGTTTGTACTCTCAACGGATTCCTCCCGGAGGGGAGCCACCGGCAGTAGATTAATTAAAAGTTGAAAGAGGGGGCCTTCTGGTACCACTTGTAGGTATAAGCAAGAAGGTAGGAAAGAATGGAAGGTAGGAGAAGAGTTGCAAAGAGTAGGGGATGAAATTGGGGCAGGAAAAGGTGGGAGCTCATGGCACCTGCATCGCATTTATTTAGAAAT
The DNA here is from genome assembly GCF_000671375.1 of Centruroides sculpturatus. Classification (NCBI taxonomy): domain Eukaryota; kingdom Metazoa; phylum Arthropoda; class Arachnida; order Scorpiones; family Buthidae; genus Centruroides; species Centruroides sculpturatus. The sequence continues at coordinate 348,598 of NW_019384916.1, read as the reverse complement.
AAACAAAGTACAAAATAGATACATTAAACAGTGTAACGGTAAAACAACACAATGTAGAAATTTACAAAATTATTGGCGTGACAATGCTATTCTTATGTAGCAAGGTATATACAAAATACATATATAAACTGACATTAAGAGTTGTACAGAAAAGGGTTGAGGAGAAGAAGAGAGCATAGACCTCAACAAGAGCGTGCGGTGACAATAATACAAATGATGCCATATACCGAGAGGAAAATTCCACAGACAGTAGGGTGAGGAGTTGGTTGAGTTAAGTCCGCTCAAACAGAGCAAAGAATCCTGTACCACTGGTGCACATACTTGAAGACAGGAGAAAACCTGTTGTGGCATAGTTCATTGCAATGTAGATGGTTCGTCATTGTCGGTTGTGTGAGGGTTGCGCTGAGGGCAGAGCGCTGCCATTGATGTGAGAAACTTTTTGAGACTATTGTAGATATCCTTGTTTTCAAGCAGAGTTTCAGGAGAACAAGGCCAGTTGAAGCCTGCATACAGAACACATCCAATGAAATTGTCTCTTTGGTGATCGAAGAGGCTGCAGTCCAAGAGATAATGATTACCGTCTTGTATTGTAGTATCGTCGCAGTGACAGACACCAGATTCCCTTAGGCAGAAATGATTGAGGTATGTGTTGAAGTTGCCATGACCCGTAAGTAACTGGGTCATGACAAAGGAAGGTGTGAAGTGCTTCCACTCTAGACGACGTGAGATACTGGGGATGTAGTTGTGGGTCACCCATCCTGTGTCCCCGCAGTCCCATTCACTTTGCCATTCTTGGAGGGCAAGATGACAGTTCCATTGTTTGATTTTCAAGAATGGGATTCTGTTGTAGGTGGAAGGGAGCGAAGACGTAGCAGCTGGAGCCGCTAGCAGGCCACCGATTGGTTAACGTCACTAGTTACTGTGTGTTCAACAAATACCGTGAATCGATAACTAGTGTGTTAAACAATTGCCGGCTTTTCTCCAAGAGGAGTCTGTCAGGAGCATAGTCGCGACCACCGTCAAATTTGGTACTAAACGCAATATGCATGTGCAACTCAGATGCAAGTGCTGATTGGCTAGTGTATGTCGGATGATAACTCCTCAAAGTATTATCATCACTTTGTACGACTAGGTGATAGCAGTATTCATAATGATCGGTCAATTTGATAAATTATTGAAATTTATTGCAAAGCCCAATTTTGTTGGTCATTATTCATAATTCCCATATTAATCACTTTGTCCATAACATATATATTGAATGGAAATGCAGTTTCATGAACAACTTAATCATTCAGTCATTGCTGCTGTTTCATTTTAAATAACTATGTTGTAATGTTTTTATTGATATATTTGTTAATTTAATTAACAAATTAAATTCGTATAAATTATTTGTAAAAGATTCATACCATATCAATTTAAATAAATATCGTATTTTCTTCATTGTCACAAGGAGACATCTAATCATTTGATATCCTGGATTTTCCTGAAATTTTAGTACTCCTCTTCCACTAATGCACGGTAACACTCGGGACTAATGAGAAGTTGTTTGAGAAAACATTATTTAAATTTTTCTGTATGCATTATACATAATGTTGTTTCATAAACTACTGCTTAGGGATGTCCATAAATTACGTAAGATATTTTGGGGTGGGTGGGGGTTAAAGATTTCTTACTCGGGTAGGGGGGTTATAGATCTTGTCTTACGTAATATTCTTATTTTTTGATCTCGTTGAGTGGTGGCGTTTTGAATTTGGCGGTTTCTATTAAGAATGCTCGTTGTCTCATGTGACATGATAGAATAATAACACTAGCAGATTCATGCTCTACACATTTTTTGTCATGGGAGAAAGCCGTGTTGTGGTTTCTCTCTCTTGTTTTTTATTAGAATAAGTGCACCACTCCTATGGGTTGTATAGGCTAAACACTAAGAATACATAAACCAAAATACATGATACAAAGTAAACATGAAATTAATATTAGGTTTTTAGTGAAATCCAAAACTAATATTAGAAATTATAGTCTTTTCTTCCATATTTTTTGAACATAATTGTAAAAAGTATCAAACAGTGATTTCTGAACAAGCTTAGTGAGTGAACATGGCCACATGAAACCAAGCGTAAAACTTTCTAATTTCAGAATAAGTCTATCTTGATCGTAAATTGGACAATGATAGATCATATGGTTGACGGTGTCTAGATTTTCTGTAGAGCAAAAGCAAGGAGATGTTTCTGCACAATTATACATCGCCTGGTAGCTTCTAAAATTACCATGCTCAGTAAATAGTTGAGCAGTAGCAAATGTTAAATCTCTAAGTAGTGATGACAACCTACATTCAACACTAGGAAATTAAAGTTTTGTTATTCTACCTATTTTACTGCTCAACTACTTTTACTGATTCCACTTTTGCATAGTGTTGTCATGAATATAATTTTTAAGGCTGCTACGTGAGAGAGGGATGAGAATGTAGTCCAAATCAGTGTCCTTTGCAGCTGACTTAAGCTCAAAGTCATTTCCTAGTATGCCAGTATGGCCAGGAACAAATATAAAATTTATTTTATTTAGAATTTTAATATGGTGCTGGATATATGCGATTTTATTGCTATTGTAATTGGGATTTAATAGAGCTTTTAGGACAGACTGAGAATCACTGTAAATGTTGATAGACAGAGTTTTGTTTGGTAGTGAAGTTGCCCACTGAACAGCTTGGTAGTCAGCATCTTCTTCAGCTTGATAGATGGAGGTATGTGGGAGGTATCTGTACCTTCTAACATATTTTTGGCAAAATATGTCAGTTTGGAGGAAGATACAGATACTTGAGCCGACAAGAAGGGAGCTTTTGGACCCATCTGTGTAGATATTAATGTCTGCATGATTATCCATGGAGGAAGCAGATGACACCAAATAACCTTGTTTACAGGATGATGATCAGAGATAGTAAGGTAATTGCAATGTGGTAGCAGCCGTATGAACAGCCGTAGATAGGAGTAGAGATCATTGTTGAGCCTTGACGTTTGTAGTTCTGATTTAGTAGTTTAGAACCTTTTCCTACAATACATAGTGGCAAAGGAAGGAGCTCTGCTAGTATCAGAGAGGCATTAGTAAAAACAGTTCTGCAGCCTTTGAAATTCTGATGTCAAACTGGCTTTGAAGAGAGAGTACTTTACTTGCTACTGAATTTTTACTAGTTACATGGCCACAGCCAGAGGCCATGTAAAGTATCATTGGTTGTATTTCCCCATTATATAGAGTTTTATAAGCTTTATTATTTAGTCCCTAGGTGCACCTAGCACCTTTTATCAGCATGTAGTTTATTTTCTTGGTCTTAGCCAAGATGTAATCAATATGGCAACAGAATGTGGTTTCTCTCTATTCTCTCTTGTTTTATCATATTTTGTATGACGTTTGTTTACATGTGCACTAACTAGTTGGTCAGGCAAAGTTTTTTGTGTCTTTTGCGAAAATTAAAATTAATATAAAAATAAATATTATGATGTTCATTAATGATATTAATAATAATGTTGTTAATAATTAAAAAATAAAGTTCTTAAAATAAATTGTTCATTCGAATTCATTAAATTTTTATATATTTTTAAATTTGTTCACATAAAGTTGTTTATAAATAATAGTACATATTAATTAACTAATTAATAATTATATATTTTGGACCTAAGGATTTTAGGGTTTCATAAAAAAATATTTTTTGTTTAAAATCTTTCTATAAAATCATGCCAAAATATTACATAAGATAGGGAAGGAGAGGGGGGATCAAAGAAAATATTACGATTTCTTACACGGGTGGGTGGGGATCTAGAATGGCCGAAATCGCCCTTACATAATTTATGGACGGTCCCTTATTGGCATGAGTTATGTTATTGTGCAGTAGTGGAAGGGCTATGATAAAATGTATTAAAATTTCAGCAAAATCCAGATATCAAAACTTGGATATCCTTGTAAAATATATATTTATAACATTGTTAGCAGATGCTATAAAATAAATTACTGTATATTGGAAATTTTTATTTTTGAATTAAGTTTTCTCTTCATAGGGATGAGTGCATTTTTTCTGTTTTTGGATTGAAATATCTTGCAACTATGCAGGCTGTTTTATTTGTTTGATATTGTTGACTAGTTGTTTAGGAAACTAAATTTGTTATTTTTTTTTTTAAATAGAAGCTAATTGTCATATTTGTAACTTGCAATTATAACATTTATGACAAGTTTCTGGCAATGTTTGAATCTAGGAAAATTGATGCGAATAAGTTTGCAAGATAAACCATAATTAAAAATGAGTTATATTCAGCCAAAAAAAATCCACACAATTTTATCTTAGCAACTTCATTAACATTATTTGATAAAGATATTGATTGTGAAGTTACAAATCTATTCATTATTACTAGGAATATAGTTGGCATAAACAAAGCCTAAATGCATCTTATCTGTTCTGAAGATTTCGTATGTCTTTTGGTTACTGAAATTTCAACTATAAATTTCTTTTTACATAAGTCATTGACTCTTGAATACATTGTTACAGGTATTAACCAAGTTTTATATTCAGGAATAGATGGTTGTTTCCAAATATCATCTCTAAATTCTAGAAAAACTGTAGTTTTATTAAATTGGTTTTGGAAGAACAATCTATAAAAGACTTTATATTTACAAGATGTTCGTTACTATCAAAAACAGGCTTTGATGGTAACACATTTAATTTACATTTTTTAATACTGTGCTTAAAATGTCTTCAAGATGAGATTATAATGCCACATTGAAACGAATAGTTATTGTTTGTAGAAAAAAGCATGGAAATAGCTTCTGAACATTTTTCATGGAATTTATATTATTTTTCATACTGTTACTTAACAAAACTTAATGAAACTGAATATTTAAAACCATGGAAACAAAACACTAAAATTAAATCTCAAAATTACAATTGGTCTTAGCATTAAAGAAGTAAGATAACACAAAGTTTTGAATTATTTTTCCAAGTTAATTGGAACAAATAAATTATTGATAATATTAAAAAATCAAGATATTATATATAAAAATGTTAGTTTAATTCAAATAATAACTAAATTGAGAGAAAATATGAAATTATAAGCCATAATTTAATATCTTTTAGCAAAATCAGAATACAACTTCACAGTCAGATCAGAGAACACCTATTGAAATTGAAAGTGAAGAATCAGTGAAAGAAGAAAGAGAAGCTGAAGGGGAGACAACAGACACACCTTCTGGTCCAGAAAGTTCGATGTCGCCTACGACTCCGTCTAGCCATAAAGAGGAAATGGAAGTCGACGGACCAGAACCAACATCGATTGGGTCCAGTAATCCTCTCAAATGGACGGTAATAATTCATTTTATTCATATTTTATTTGAATATTTAAAGTTTTGGTATTGACATTAATATACATTTTAGGTGCAAGAAGTGGTAGATTTCATATACAAGCTTCCTGGTTGCGCAGACTATGCGGATGAATTCAGATCACAAGAAATAGACGGACAGGCTCTATTATTATTGAAGGAGGATCATTTGATGACGGCAATGAGTATGAAATTGGGACCAGCTTTGAAAATATGTGCTTGTATCAAATCTCTAAAACAGGGTATTGATGGAAAATGCCAACAGTAAAACAATGGTGCCTGAAATTTTGCAAAAAGATTCATTCAAAATGACATTATGATCAGAAATATAAAAATATATATATAAATGAAACATTCATCATCATGACAAACAATGTGTGATATATTATAATCATTTTGGAAATCATCTGTAAAAATATAAGCAGCTTGTGCCTACAGGCCAAAAAACAGCCGCTACTTCATAATTTGTACTTTAGAATGTGGTGCAATGTCAAAAATAGTACATTTCAAATTGGCCCCAAAGTAAGACTATGACGGCAATATGGGAGGAACTGCCAAATTTTTCTGAAGTTTTATCAGAAGAGACATGTTCATACGAATATCTATATATCATATATATAAATATATATATATATAATAACCATGCCATTTATTCTCCTTATAGTGTCTATGGTGGCCTAAAAATAAATGGCATTACCCAATAGAATTTAAAACTTAGATTGGCATAGAGTGAAATATCAGTTGCCAATATCATTAGTATATCAAATTTCATTCTAAAATTGTACATGCCTTATTTTGTGTAAAGTATACCAAGGTGTTCTTTGAATTCATGACATTTCTTCCATTAGCATGTATTCCATCATATTCATAAATCCTTCGGTGAACTATACGATATAATAAATGTGTCCGCACGTGTATATGTAAAATATTATTATTGTGAAAGTAAAAATGATCACAAATCATACTGCCATGTTGAAAAAGAAAAAATAGGAAACTAAATGGAGGATATAAAATGTTTTGTATGTGTTATATTTTTGACATTCATAACTGAACAACCAAATTTTAATTTCTTATTTCCTCCTTATCATCTAAAATAAAAGCAGCTACTCGAATAAAAGCACTGCTTTTATATTTATGTATAAGAAAGACTAAAAAACAAAACAAAAAAAACTTAAAACAATTAGAAAGTTATCCTTGTTCTATATTTTTAATCTATATTCAAAGAAATATATGGATACGAATAGTCAGTAATTACATAATTTTTAAATTAATGTTATAAGCAGAATTATTTAAATTTTTAGATTATATGCAGTTCATATATAATATGTTCTGTAATAAGTTTATTTTCTAAAAATAAAAATCAGAATATAATTTAATTAACAGAAATGAGTTTTATAATCAAATATGTTCTATTGTGGATGTTCTGATTATATGTTTTTTTCCTGTGCATCTTAATTGGAAATAAATGGTTGTGCAGTTGATAATAAATAAGTGCTGTAATTTTTGTATGTATTTTCTTATTTAAAATTTTTAATTTTTTTTTTGCCTTCAGTAAAATTAAAATTTAATTTCACTGAAGTAATTTTATTAAATAGAATTCATTGGATTAAGCTTTCAAGAAAAATGTTATTTTTATAGTTTTTGTTGCTTTATGAAAAATTACAGCCAAGCATTATAGATCATTTCTGCTGCTTTGGTAGAAAGTGGATAAGAACTTTCCTTTTATTTTCTTGTTTGTTCTTAATAAACAATTATTGTAAAATTTTTCAAGGTTATTTTAAGCTCGAAATTCATTTATGGAGTTAAACTGGAGTAGAGCCTGTAATTAGTAATAGATAAATAATCTTGTTTCTAAAACTACGTACAGTGGTGCCTCATACTTCGAATTTAATTCATTCCAGGAAGCTGAATCGTTCAAAGTCCGAATCAATTTTTTCCATTAGAAATAATGGGAAGCAAATTAATCCATACCCAAACCCTAAACAATATTCATTTTGATTAGCAAATACACATAATTTAAAATAAAAATAATACAATTAAATGCCGATACTAAATTAAAACATGAAAATAATAAATGAAATATGTATATATAGTATGATAAAATGAATATTGTATTAACTGGTGCACATCGTGGACTTCCACATCTGACGGCCGCGTTTGATATTCTTAAACATGGCCGCCAGATTTGCCACACGTATACCGCTTTTATGCTTTGCGACAAGTTCCTTTTTCATCTCAATCGTCGATATTACAACCTTCCTTTTAAGTTTTATGCTTCTACACACATCTCGGATGCTATGGTTAATATATAAAAATGATGATGGGTTGAGCAGAAAGCTTTTATACACAGTGGCGTGCCGTAACATTTGTTGATAGGGAAGCTGTGTTTCTGTAACAAGCCGACTTCCAGGGGAAATCAGTTAATTCTTTAAATGTATTTTTAGTACAGGGCTTCTTAAACTTTTTTTATTCACAACCCCATTTAAGATTGTGATTTTTTTCGCGACCCCCCCAAAAAAAATTATAAAATAAAGAAATTTGCAAAAACAATAATGGTATACTACCACAGTTCACTCTTGTGTTACAATGGAACAAAGACAACTGATTACACTCAAAAGCGACAACCCTACAGTGTTGCTGAATCGTTGTCTCGCTGCACCAGAAGTGACACAAAGCGCAACTCACGAAACCGATGACACAAAGCATAGTGTTTTCAAACTCTCACAAATTATTTTCAATATTTTGCATTAAAATCTCGCGACCCCAAGATTTTGCTAAGCGACACCAAATGGGGTCGCGAAGCAAAATCTTGGGTTTAAGAAGCCCTGTTTTAGTAGATTATTTATCTGACGTATTTAATAAATAAACAAGTTCAATATAATTACCTCTGTTATTAGATTCAATAGATTCCCTATGCCCTCTAAATGCCGATTCTTGCTTTGATAAAAACATATAACATCTCTTAATTTAAATATATCTATTTGCCGTAACTATCTCGTTATAATTTTCAATATTTATTTTGTATTATTTACTAATGTTAAATTCTATTCCGCTTCGATTTCCAAATTGCTTCAAATACGAAAGAATCGACAATTTTTCGTGTCTTTTGCCAGCTAAATTGTCAAAGCCATTCTTATTCCACACACTAATTTCATTTGAAAATACAGTAGTAGGCAAGCCAACAAAACAATTTTTGCATTTTTATGCATTTACAGAGCCATTTTATCGTGAAAATGTCGGACAAATTTTTTTATTGAAGTGTTGATATTTAACTTAGGCATAGGCCTTTCTCTTTTAATAATATTTTCGGTTAATGTTTACCTATGTAGTCCAAGATGGCCGCACAGTGGGGACCCACGTTCTAACCTAACCTAACCTATTTTAATAAATTAAGAAAATTTTCCTTTCTTCATATAATTAATTTTTTGAGTTATTTTACATCTTACATTAGTAATTTTGTTAATTTATTAGAATAGGTTAGGTTAGGTTAGAATGTGGGTACCCACTGTGCGGCCATCTTGGACTACCTAGGTAAACATTAACCATATTTTCCTTTCCATTATATGATCTCGAGCCAAAACTTTTTTAAAATAAATTTTCAATATCGCAATTACATTTTAAACCGCTAGCCACGATATAAGGGCTAAAATTAGAAATAAAATTATAAAAACTTACTTGGTGAAATAAAATGTGTGGTGGATATACCTACCTGGTACAAAACATTCTTCAATTGTATGAATATACTTTTAAAGAATATTATAATTAAATATAGCTTTGTAAAGAAACATACAGTACTGTACATAAAAATAACATAAAATCTTCTTTACTCTTTAAATCTTAACCACTTAGGTCCTGCTAGGTGTGCGGTGTGTACATACACGCGGGCTGCCAAATCCCGAGGGTGCCGATACCGGTTAACGTCAAATGCCTGTTGTCGCATCACTAGTATATCTGAAAGGACGCGACAGGGTTGTTGTAAATTTTAAACGTTTCTCACCATAGCTGTAAAAGTCTAAATATGTTAAACTTAATAGTCATTTGTTTTCTAACTAATTCGTTTTAGGACTAGGTGTCCATGGAAGTTTCCAAAATTTACAACTTTTCGGTCACTCTCGTTGAACTGGAAAAATTTGTGTTTATATTACTTCTAATATTACGAAGAAATCAGTCCCCACTGTACTCGGCTAGAGATTGGGTCGGTTAAGCTTTTAAGTAATATTCCGGCTCTTTCAGTAGGGTTTTATTTATGTCCCTAATCTCTTAATCATTTAACTACTTCTTAAATAGAAATAAGTTGAAACCGGTTACTTTGTACTCGAATATTCGTAGTCTGGAAAAAAGTGGAAAGACAAATTTTTATGACAACGGATACATAAATAGCAAATTTAAGGAAAATAAATTCTAGAGCTTTTTCTGAACCTCGCGCATCTCTCTCATTCATTAAATTTAGTTGTAAATGATCCTACAAAGTAACAGTTAATTTTTTAACATAATACAAGAATTGTACACGTTTTTTTTAGATCCCCTTAAAGATGGGGCGTACGAAATCGTAATATCACTTTAACATTGAAATCCGTAAATAATATAAGATGGGAGAACGGAATAAATATATCAAATATTTTAATGGATTTTTTTAACTTCTGTGAACTATACAGAACTATCATAAAAACATACCAGTAAATTCTTATCGGTTGGGTTAAGTTATTAATCTACTCGTGATTCACGTAATCGGGCGAAGGCGGCCAACTATCTAGCGGGCAGACGGCTAACAGCCCAGAACCGGTCCTGGATAGAATCGGAAGCGTTATACGTGTGTAGCTTCCACCCAAGGTCCTAGGCTTCCACCAGCTAAAGCGGGTGAGGTTGATGTTCTGTAAAGCGCATGCGCGAATCTGACTGTTTGGAAGCTGACAGACAATACAATGCTTCCACACTCNCTCTAAAACAGGGTATTGATGGAAAATGCCAACAGTAAAACAATGGTGCCTGAAATTTTGCAAAAAGATTCATTCAAAATGACATTATGATCAGAAATATGTATGAACAGCCGTAGATAGGAGTAGAGATCATTGTTGAGCCTTGACGTTTGTAGTTCTGATTTAGTAGTTTAGAACCTTTTCCTACAATACATAGTGGCAAAGGAAGGAGCTCTGCTAGTATCAGAGAGGCATTAGTAAAAACAGTTCTGCAGCCTTTGAAATTCTGATGTCAAACTGGCTTTGAAGAGAGAGTACTTTACTTGCTACTGAATTTTTACTAGTTACATGGCCACAGCCAGAGGCCATGTAAAGTATCATTGGTTGTATTTCCCCATTATATAGAGTTTTATAAGCTTTATTATTTAGTCCCTAGGTGCACCTAGCACCTTTTATCAGCATGTAGTTTATTTTCTTGGTCTTAGCCAAGATGTAATCAATATGGCAACAGAATGTGGTTTCTCTCTATTCTCTCTTGTTTTATCATATTTTGTATGACGTTTGTTTACATGTGCACTAACTAGTTGGTCAGGCAAAGTTTTTTGTGTCTTTTGCGAAAATTAAAATTAATATAAAAATAAATATTATGATGTTGATTAATGATATTAATAATAATGTTGTTAATAATTAAAAAATAAAGTTCTTAAAATAAATTGTTCATTCGAATTCATTAAATTTTTATATATTTTTAAATTTGTTCACATAAAGTTGTTTATAAATAATAGTACATATTAATTAACTAATTAATAATTATATATTTTGGACCTAAGGATTTTAGGGTTTCATAAAAAAATATTTTTTGTTTAAAATCTTTCTATAAAATCATGCCAAAATATTACATAAGATAGGGAAGGAGAGGGGGGATCAAAGAAAATATTACGATTTCTTACACGGGTGGGTGGGGATCTAGAATGGCCGAAATCGCCCTTACATAATTTATGGACGGTCCCTTATTGGCATGAGTTATGTTATTGTGCAGTAGTGGAAGGGCTATGATAAAATGTATTAAAATTTCAGCAAAATCCAGATATCAAAACTTGGATATCCTTGTAAAATATATATTTATAACATTGTTAGCAGATGCTATAAAATAAATTACTGTATATTGGAAATTTTTATTTTTGAATTAAGTTTTCTCTTCATAGGGATGAGTGCATTTTTTCTGTTTTTGGATTGAAATATCTTGCAACTATGCAGGCTGTTTTATTTGTTTGATATTGTTGACTAGTTGTTTAGGAAACTAAATTTGTTATTTTTTTTTTTAAATAGAAGCTAATTGTCATATTTGTAACTTGCAATTATAACATTTATGACAAGTTTCTGGCAATGTTTGAATCTAGGAAAATTGATGCGAATAAGTTTGCAAGATAAACCATAATTAAAAATGAGTTATATTCAGCCAAAAAAAATCCACACAATTTTATCTTAGCAACTTCATTAACATTATTTGATAAAGATATTGATTGTGAAGTTACAAATCTATTCATTATTACTAGGAATATAGTTGGCATAAACAAAGCCTAAATGCATCTTATCTGTTCTGAAGATTTCGTATGTCTTTTGGTTACTGAAATTTCAACTATAAATTTCTTTTTACATAAGTCATTGACTCTTGAATACATTGTTACAGGTATTAACCAAGTTTTATATTCAGGAATAGATGGTTGTTTCCAAATATCATCTCTAAATTCTAGAAAAACTGTAGTTTTATTAAATTGGTTTTGGAAGAACAATCTATAAAAGACTTTATATTTACAAGATGTTCGTTACTATCAAAAACAGGCTTTGATGGTAACACATTTAATTTACATTTTTTAATACTGTGCTTAAAATGTCTTCAAGATGAGATTATAATGCCACATTGAAACGAATAGTTATTGTTTGTAGAAAAAAGCATGGAAATAGCTTCTGAACATTTTTCATGGAATTTATATTATTTTTCATACTGTTACTTAACAAAACTTAATGAAACTGAATATTTAAAACCATGGAAACAAAACACTAAAATTAAATCTCAAAATTACAATTGGTCTTAGCATTAAAGAAGTAAGATAACACAAAGTTTTGAATTATTTTTCCAAGTTAATTGGAACAAATAAATTATTGATAATATTAAAAAATCAAGATATTATATATAAAAATGTTAGTTTAATTCAAATAATAACTAAATTGAGAGAAAATATGAAATTATAAGCCATAATTTAATATCTTTTAGCAAAATCAGAATACAACTTCACAGTCAGATCAGAGAACACCTATTGAAATTGAAAGTGAAGAATCAGTGAAAGAAGAAAGAGAAGCTGAAGGGGAGACAACAGACACACCTTCTGGTCCAGAAAGTTCGATGTCGCCTACGACTCCGTCTAGCCATAAAGAGGAAATGGAAGTCGACGGACCAGAACCAACATCGATTGGGTCCAGTAATCCTCTCAAATGGACGGTAATAATTCATTTTATTCATATTTTATTTGAATATTCAAAGTTTTGGTATTGACATTAATATACATTTTAGGTGCAAGAAGTGGTAGATTTCATATACAAGCTTCCTGGTTGCGCAGACTATGCGGATGAATTCAGATCACAAGAAATAGACGGACAGGCTCTATTATTATTGAAGGAGGATCATTTGATGACGGCAATGAGTATGAAATTGGGACCAGCTTTGAAAATATGTGCTTGTATCAAATCTCTAAAACAGGGTATTGATGGAAAATGCCAACAGTAAAACAATGGTGCCTGAAATTTTGCAAAAAGATTCATTCAAAATGACATTATGATCAGAAATATAAAAATATATATATAAATGAAACATTCATCATCATGACAAACAATGTGTGATATATTATAATCATTTTGGAAATCATCTGTAAAAATATAAGCAGCTTGTGCCTACAGGCCAAAAAACAGCCGCTACTTCATAATTTGTACTTTAGAATGTGGTGCAATGTCAAAAATAGTACATTTCAAATTGGCCCCAAAGTAAGACTATGACGGCAATATGGGAGGAACTGCCAAATTTTTCTGAAGTTTTATCAGAAGAGACATGTTCATACGAATATCTATATATCATATATATAAATATATATATATATAACAAAATGTGTGTTTGCATCACTATATCCTATTATTGCCTATCATCATAAAATGATTTCCATGCTATTGAGAAAGAATCTGCATCTCTATGATTAATACACCTTGCTTTTTACTTGTGCTTTATATATATCTAGCTTTTCAAGATCCCTGATTGTATGTTTGTTAATTGTAGGCCTAATGATGAAGCCTGGTCCCATAAAACATTAACATCATGTTGGTTGGCAAATGATGCTAGAATCATACTGTCTAGGTTCTTGTTAACTGAGTACTTGTGTTCTTTGATCCTATATGACCCTATGCTCTAAGGATTGCAAAGTAGCTCCCACATAAACTATATCAGAATCAAACTGGTGGTCTTTTATTGGTATGGAGTAAATGCCCATCAAAGAGTTTTGATTTTCTTTCTTGTTATCATCCCTTAATGACTTGTAAACTGTTGGATTACGTCGATAAGCGATGCATAGATTATTGGCATTTGCAATTTCGTGTAGCATTTTTCTTAAGAATCTATCTATATAACCCATTCAATGCATATCTGTCTGCGTAACAGTATGCCGAAAACGGGCACTAGAGGTGCCGTAGCGATGATTTTAAATTAACAATAAATTATTTTTATTTGTAATAGGAATTTATTATTTATACCACAGAATGGTATAAATAATTATTTTATGCCTTGATTAACCTTGCACCGCACATTTACAACATCCCATGACTTTTAGTGAATGTCGCGCATTGACTTACGGGAAATTTGTTGAAAAAATGGCGGATACGTTTAAAATTGAGGTTTACAAGCAAAGATAAGTAAACAAATTAATCCCAGAACATAACGCTGCATCTTTAACCCTTTCTTTACCACCGGCGTAAAAATACGCCGGAGCATACACCGTAATTTTTAATGCTAATGTTTAATTAAACATAAAAAATACTTTAAACTGAAAAAAAACGAAAAAAATGCGTTAATTTTGAAGAAAAAGCTTCAAACTTTATTTTCCTTTGTCTCGTCTTTCTGTGAAATATAACACCGATGAGTTATTGTTTACACAGCTGGGTGACCTTGAACACAGCTGGAGTCGGATTTCCCGGG
>NW_019384916.1:309345-332453 GCF_000671375.1 Centruroides sculpturatus | reverse complement strand
AATGTCAAATGCCTCTTTTGTCGCATCACTAGTATATCTCAAAGGACACGACAGGGTTCTTGTAAATTTTAAACGTTTCTCACCATAGCTGTAAAAATCTAAATATGTTAAACTTAATAGTCATTTGTTTTCTAACTAATACGTTTTAGGACCAGGTGTCCACGGAAATTTTCAAAATTTACAACTTTTCGGTCACTCTCGTTGAACTGGAAAAAATTTCTGTTTATATTACGTCTAATATTACGAAGAAATCGGTCCCCGCTGTACTCGGCTAGAAATTGGGTCGGTTAAGCTTTTAAGTAATATTCCGGCTCTTTCATCAGGGTTTATTTATGTCCCCAGTTCCCTAATCTCTTAATTATTTAACTATTTCTTAAGTAGAAATAAGTCGAACCGGTTACTTTCTACTTGAATATTTGTAGTCTTGGGAAAAAAGTGGAAAGACAAATTTTTATAACAACTGATACATAAATCGTAAATTTAAGGAAAATAAATTCTAGAGCTTTTTCTGTACTTCGTGCATCTCTCTCAATTTAGTTGTAAATAATGCTACCAAAGTAACAGTTAATTTTTTAACATTTTACAAGAATTGTACACGTTTTTCTACATTCCCTTATAGATGAAACATACTAAATCGTAATATCACCGGTTTAACATTAAAATCCGTAAGTAATATAATATGGGAAAACGGAATAAAAATATCAAATATTTTAATGAATTTTTTTAAAACTTCTGTCAACTATACAGAACTATCATAAAATATACCAGTAAATTCTTATCAATTGGGTTAAGTTATAAATCTACTCGTGATTCACGTAAGCGGGCGAGGGCGGCCAAATATCTAGCAGGCGGGCGGCTAACAGCCCATAACCGGTCCCGGATAGAATTGGATGTGGTATACCGTATACGTGTAGCATCCACCCAAGTCCTAGACTTCCACCAGCTAAACCGAATGAGGTTGGTGCTCTGTAAAGCGCATGCGCGAATCTGGCTTTTTTTTTAATGTTCACGACACAGCGCTTCCACTCCGCCACTAATATTCGAATATACAATAGCAATCTTATTTTTTTTTTCACGTGTAGTATAGAAATTTGTAATAAGATACATAATGCGGTTATAATAAAATATTGCGCGATTATTTTCATATAATTAAAATTAATATGTATTTATTTTTAGAAAAAACAAGGGAAGCGGCGCTTCCAATGACGGCTCGCCACTGTTTATATATTTTAACAGCTGTTGTTACTTAACACGGGCAATTTGCCATGTATAATGCGCATCCACGTTTTTGGCCCAAATTTCAGGAAAAATCTTTCGTTTTTATTTTTAAATTCAAATTTATAAGAATACCCAACTAACGTACTTACTTATGTAAAGTTCTTGATCAATAGCAAGCAAGGAAGGAATTAATGTTGATGAATATCCATAATTTTTCCTCTTTTTTTGAATTGGATGCACCCACGAACGTCTCTTCGCTGTTTTTCTTTATTAATTTCCGTTTTATCTTGCTAATACATCTACTTTTCATTTCGTTGAATCGTTGACCGAAATTGCTTTCGTGTAAGTTCAACAAAACCGATAATCGTATTCCTGGATATTTGCATACGGATATCGTTATTGATTTATAACTCATAAGCTTAAATAAAATAATTAAAAAACAGTATATAGATAAGGAATCGATACTACCACGTATAATGCCCATCCTTATTTTCCCTGAAATTGAGCAAAAGATGCGCATTAACACCGCAAAATACGATATAACAGTTATGAAATTTAACACATTTTTTGAACTTTTTACTCTATAAATATAAATTTTGTTTGAATAAAATAAACTTGAAATGTCTTCAAATAAAAAGCACTTCAGGCATGAGTTTTGTAAAGGATATAACGCCGTACAAACAAACAAAAAAAAAATTTAATGTGTATAGGAAAAATGCTCCTAAACTTCGAACATGTAAAATGTGGTTTAAAAAGTTAAGTTCAAAATTTCCTGAACGGAAGGATGCAAAACATAAGGAGCATCCAAAAGCTGTTGACTAAGAAAAATTGCATTAAGAAATTGTTAAAATCGACAAATAACACAAAATATACATATCCAAACACATCAAAATTAAATTAAAGCACTGAAAACACGAGCGAAACGCCAGAGCGAGAGACGATTTGGATGTGAAACAGACTTCTTTTATGCGTTGAGCACATTTTTTCACACTAGTAGTTCGAACATAGTTCAAACTTTCAAGCGAACTTTTGTCAAATTTAGCGTTTGAAATGTGATGTACCACTATTCTAAAGCGGAGCGGACACTGTACGATTTTGCTGGACGGTTGCTTGCCAGACAGAGTAACGTTCGCTCTCCACAAACTATCAGTCTCGTGATGATGGATATCACTACTCGCTACTTATAAATTGGCGCTAGTATTTTTTCCCCAATGCCTTTTTTCCGTTTTCTTTTTAACTTTTACAGATTAGGCTACAATATAATGTAATTATTCATGCCACACAATCTGTGCTCACCGGGTCTCCCAGTGCGATAGAATGAAACCTTAACTGCATCGGCTATTCGTCTTTAGAAGGGAGATTTTCTTTCACTCATCACTATTTTCAAGTTGATGTTTTTGGAAACTTCGGAATTTGTTACTCATATTATTATTAAAAGACAAAAGTTAATTTTAGAAGTAGGAACGAGTTTTTAAAAATTGTAAACGCCATTAACAAATAAACATTTCATTAAGTCTAATCTCCCATTCGAGATATGATATTCGTCCTTTCTCTATTGACATTTAACTAAAGTAACCAGATGTTCCGTATTCTATGGGATCATTCCATGGTTTAGTTTAATCTTCCGTCCTGCTGTCCTGACGTTTTTTTTTTTTGTTGTGACACCGTTATCCCCTGTATTCTTGGATTTCCCGGAAAAATATTCTGTATTTCGAAGCATCCCGGGGTATTCTCACGTATTTCTAAAAAAAAAAAAAAAACAATTGAAATTCGAATCTAATTAAACAAATGCCATTCATTATAGATATAGAGGTAAGGTCGTATATAAAGTTGTTGGCATCTTATTCTTCTGTATCCCGATTACATTGCACACCTTGCAATATAATCGGACAAACAAAAGATAAAAAAACAACGTATCGGTACCGTGAATTGCTAAATATGGTGTTTACCAGGATAAACAACAATTGATAATATCACAAAATATATACAGTTGCACGGAATTTTACGAATTTCTGCAAAAAGAGAAACCACTGCTGCGCAAGATATATTCCTCCAAAAAGTACGCAGCCTGGGTTATTGAAAATACTACTAACGTGTGTGTAAAGTAAATTAATAAAAATAATTGTATGGTTTTTAAAATTTGCTGTTTAGCATTAAATTATGGACTTCCTATTTTTATGACATACAGTATACAAGTGATCGGGCGCAAACGCCAGAACAGAAGGGAAAGGACGTTTGGTATCCCGTATTAGCTGAACCAAAATCTGGTTACATTACTTTAACCACTATTTAACCCTATCCCCTTGACCTTTAACCACCAAAATTTATCAGCATCAGTGCCTCCACATACAGAAATAACTTTTCCAAATTTCAAAAGTTTATTCCTGAGATATAATGTAAAATAGACGCCGACATACACAGAATTTTATAAAGTTTTTTTTCGCATTTTTGAGTTCATGAGTGTCACAACGTCGAGAAATTAAAACAACAACAGCCAGGAAAGTAAAAAGTTGACTTAATTATTTTTGTCTCTGATTATCAATCATTCAATGTTTACAGATATTAATTAATTTTCGAGTTTTTTCTATAATGTAATCACTACACGAAAAAAAANTATAGCATAGATAAATAAATAAGCATTTATGTAATGAGAAAGAAGAAACCGCGTTAGAAAATATTGTATATTGAAGTACTGAGTGAATCATTTCACTCTCTGAAAACCTCATTATTAAAATTAATTCGATTAACTATTAACATTTTATTTAGCACAATGAAAATATTTATCTGAAACATCAATTTGTATTATCACCTTTCAGGGATAAACAGTATTTATTTATTTTATTTTCATATTTTTCCCCAGCACATTACACGTTTTATGTTTCGTATTCTTACAAGTTTTGTTTCTCATTATATGTATATTAAAATATGTTACGATACGTCTAAAATTTATATATAAAACATTATCCCAAAAACAGATGGAAAAATACTTAATAATATCATGATATTCATTAAGAAAATGACTGCTATATTTAGTAATTAAGCAATTTGCAATAAAAATTTCATTTATTTAAACCCGATGAAAAAAAGCGATGTTATATAAACTAAACTATAAAATTTATAGTTTAGTTTATATGACAGTAATCAGGGCTAGTGTGTATAATAATAAATAAACAGGGCCTCGATCTTTCCAGAAGTTTAGTCATCTGATATTATCATTACTAAGTGTTAAGAAAAATTCTCGAATTTAACAGGAAAGCAAGAAAAACTTTAGAGTAACTTGTAAAAAAAATTGACTAGCAATGAAAAATATATTATTATTATTCAATTAGATTTAAAAAGACCGCAAAATTCGGGAAATAAAATTGTATATTCTAACAGAACATAGAATATTTCGGCTGATCTGGATTTCTGTTCTACTTTATATAATATTTTCGTGAGTCAATGCCTTTCTTTTTAATTAACTTTTGAAAACTGATTTTGAAATTGTATGAAAATGAGTGGTGTGCCACAAATGTATCTGTTTGGGCTGATACTAGAATTGTTCAATTGGACACAGATGAGGAACATTTGCAACATTGTTCTCTTTGCTGACGTAACGGACTTCATATATAAGATTTTGATTGCATAAAATAATAAGCATGATTTTTACAGATGAATTTTCTGATTTGCACAATAAAAATTAAAATAAATAATAAAGAGCTGGCTATATATTTATGCGGTTAATGTTTTATTACAATAACTATCAGAACAACTTACTTAACACTTACAAGACAATTCAATTCTTACAAAATTCTACAGAAGAAAGCTATTTGTCATTGATATAAATTCCTAGCAAATAGCAAATTTATAAATTAGTTTCCTTACTTCTCTAGACGATTTTTAATTCTTAAATTACATATAACGCTTTCGTAATTCTAACTTAAATATTTCAAAATTTGCAACAGATATATGAATTGAAATTTATTCATTAATTCAATCTAGAAAATTTTGAAATTCGATAACATCTACTGCATAGATTTCAATGGAAAGGAACAATATTGGTCTTTTTTATATCATTATGAAATATTAAATAGTAACAACAATTTGTTTTTGTGCAAACTGTACATATATATGAAGAATATTATAATGGAGGGAAATAAATTTTTTGATCTATAAAATGTAAATGTAGTCTACGACGACATTTACGAAAAAACTTAAATAAACAAAGCTCAAAATTATTAATTTGTTTGAAGCTTTGTTGACGCTTATCACAAATCTTCCTTCTATCCTTATCGCATCATTAATTAGAAGTTTTGAAGTTTATATAAAGTGATGAAAGTAAAATATTTTATTTATTTTTTAATAATTAAATAGTTTCGACGTATAATAACAATATATTTAATATATATTCTTTTATAAATATAGATAAATTTTAGTTCATAAATTAATTTTGAGATGATTAGAATATTTTTCTAACAAACAATTCTTAACAATAACGCATTAAATGCTATATCCAACAACGTGTTCAACTATAAAATTTTCATTCCGTGAAAACTTCTTCTTTACTCTCTTATATTTCACGATCGTGAGTAGAAATATAATTCAAACTCTGGTATATGAGATGTTCGTTAACTGCAATTTCACAAGTATTGTGACTAGTTCAGTTTTATATATATACAGAATACTGTTAGTTTTTAAATTATACATCAAAATGATTAACGTCGATTGTAGTTATCATCCCCATAATTGGCATTTTTTGTGTGGATTCATAGGGCTTCCTAGTGGACAATGAAATGCACTCGCAAAATCATAAGAATTTGAAAGAGGACCATTGGCTCTGAAATAATAATTATATTATAAATATAAATAATAATATAATGATCCTAGCCTTATAAAGTCATATCGAGTTAAATTAAACTGTATCAAAATATGAATAAAACAAACCATTTTAATTTAAATGTACTTTATCTAATCTACAACTTTCATAAAATCATTACATTTTTCAATAAAAGAATGTCTCCTCTCGGATGAAACAATTTTAATTCGATCATTCAATAACTATTTATTGCTTATAATTACTACTTATAAAAATTAAACCAAAATGCCTTCATAATATGAAACTTTTATAAATAATATATATTTAACAGTTACCTATATTTTCCAGGACTATGAGTATCTTTAATATATTTTTCATTTCCTTCTTTGCTGGTAACTTCGCACCATAACTATATTTTGAAAAATATTATCTTTATAAATAATGCAATAGAATAAATGGATTTTAAATTTATTAGTTAAAACATAAAACAGAATATAAAGATAGATAAATTGAATTTATTTATATTTTAATTACAGATATACTTAATTCGAAAAACATCAAAAACTTTTAATTACATATTTTACCTGAGCATATTGAAGAAAAAATACTTGAAGATTAGTGAAATTAATACCGGGCAAAGATGGTTCTTCACCATGATCTGCCACGTATTGCTGATAAGCCTAAGAAGAATTGAATCCATGCTTTAGAATATTAACTAACTTTTAGGTAATTCTTCTCATATTAGCGAACAGATGTAAAACAGATAATCATTTTTAAATTAGAAAATTATTATAATGATTTATTTTATAATAGATATCTCGTATGTAAAATGTATTAAAAATTTATTCTATTATACAATAAATTAAGCTAATACTATTTTCTACATTGTATAAATAACTTTTTTATATCAATTTGTTTATTAGAATTTTTCTACTGTATTTATTTATTGGATTTATTTTATAAGCGATTCTGCGGTCGTGAAAATGAAAAATCCTGCCCATTAGTTTCGAGAAATGGATCAAATTGTATTTTAAAATATACGTTTTAAAAGAATGTTACGTAAGATATAATATGACCATTTCAAGAAATTTTTCGTTATTTAATTAGAGATAAAAGACAATAGCAATGATTGATCAATTACAATATGATTATCTTTCGTCCAATCTCCTTTCGTATTTTCAAGAATCGCATTTACCTTTACTAACTTGTAATTTGATTTTTTTTTTAATTGAAGAATTATAAGAGAATGTCTTGATTTTTCCAATAATAGCAGAACCAGGGGAATATAACAATTTATGACATTAAGACAAACTTTTACACTTCTTTAGTTCTATCTTATCAAATTATAGCATAGATAAATAAATAAGCATTTATGTAATGAGAAAGAAGAAACCGCGTTAGAAAATATTGTATATTGAAGTACTGAGTGAATCATTTCACTCTCTGAAAACCTCATTATTAAAATTAATTCGATTAACTATTAACATTTTATTTAGCACAACGAAAATATTTATCTGAAACATCAATTTGTATTATCACCTTTCAGGGATAAACAGTATTTATTTATTTTATTTTCATATTTTTCCCCAGCACATTACACGTTTTATGTTTCGTATTCTTACAAGTTTTGTTTCTCATTATATGTATATTAAAATATGTTACGATACGTCTAAAATTTATATATAAAACATTATCCCAAAAACAGATGGAAAAATACTTAATAATATCATGATATTCATTAAGAAAATGACTGCTATATTTAGTAATTAAGCAATTTGCAATAAAAATTTCATTTATTTAAACCCGATGAAAAAAAGCGATGTTATATAAACTAAACTATAAAATTTATAGTTTAGTTTATATGACAGTAATCAGGGATAGTGTGTATAATAATAAATAAACAGAGCCTCGATCTTTCCAGAAGTTTAGTCATCTGATATTATCATTACTAAGTGTTAAGAAAAATTCTCGAATTTAACAGGAAAGCAAGAAAAACTTTAGAGTAACTTGTAAAAAAAATTGACTAGCAATGAAAAATATATTATTATTATTCAATTAGATTTAAAAAGACCGCAAAATTCGGGAAATAAAATTGTATATTCTAACAGAACATAGAATATTTCGGCTGATCTGGATTTCTGTTCTACTTTATATAATATTTTCGTGAGTCAATGCCTTTCTTTTTAATTAACTTTTGAAAACTGATTTTGAAATTGTATGAAAATGAGTGGTGTGCCACAAATGTATCTGTTTGGGCTGATACTAGAATTGTTCAATTGGACACAGATGAGGAACATTTGCAACATTGTTCTCTTTGCTGACGTAACGGACTTCATATTCCTCTAGTACTGAAGCTATTTGGTGCTTAATGCGCAGTTGCGAGGTCCGGCCAGAAGATATAAGGACCATCCGAGTGGTGTTTCCTGGGAAATAGGAATAGCTTCTCCTTACTACACTCATACTTATTTGTTGGTGTAGAGGCGAGAAGATGCTATGAATGCTTGAAATCTTCCTTTTGAAAGGACTGCTACCTAAATCAACAAACACTTTTTGAGGAAATTTTGCGTGGCATTTAAATTTTATCCGTGGATCAATCTCGATCCTATTCTTAGAATAGTACGTGTTGACCCCAGCACAGTCGTTTCCATCAGAGTAAAATATGATTCATTGTCCATTAACTATGCTCAGTCCATTCAAAACGTTGAAATCGCCCTCGCGCATGTTTTGCAGCAGAGTCCTTTGCAATTTTAGCTTTACTCATTTACTTATTTTTGTATATTTTGGGACTGACTTTCGGTTTCGAAGGACAATTTGCTCAATTAGCATGTTTCCAACATACTGACGAGATAGAAAACTTAGAAGAAAGTTGAAACTTAGTGATTGTCCAACTTTTCC
The DNA here is from genome assembly GCF_000671375.1 of Centruroides sculpturatus. Lineage (NCBI taxonomy): Eukaryota > Metazoa > Arthropoda > Arachnida > Scorpiones > Buthidae > Centruroides > Centruroides sculpturatus. The sequence goes on along the minus strand of NW_019384916.1, from coordinate 323,545 downwards.
TACCTCCACTCTTTCGCAATCTGTTTTTTCTTTTTTTTAAATCTTTTTCGTCCATTTCCTGGACGCCTATTAAAAGTCTTACCACTTTCCAGCCTTTCTATGATATAAACTCTCCTTTTTTGCCATCTCCATATTCACAAAATGCTTAATTGAGAAGCTTCTCACCCTTTTTTCGTGTTTTCAAAATTTGCCAACTGTAATTTTTCTTTCCTCTTCATTAAACTGCTTCATTTTGTTTACGTTTGAAATACTGTTGCCACCACATGAATTTCAAACTACGGTATCCGAACAACAAATTACGCTACCAAATTCTCAAATATATTTTTATAAAATATACAGAATATGTCTGCCAAAATTGTGCAGATTTTTAGGTTACAGAAAAACTCGAAGTCTCAAAAAAGTCAAATATATTAACACTCCGAAGAAGTTTGACCTTCAACATCTTAGTTTTGTTAGACTCTTTCCGCCCTATGGTCACTAAGATAGCCTTTTCCATCATATCGTGAAATTCGTCCATGTCCATAATGGGGAAATCCGATGGTAGGAACAGAGATCAACTTATTTGGAACAGATTGTCCATAAAAAATTCTTTGAGTTGCTCGCTTGAATTTACTCCCGAGTTCCTTGAGCGAAAGGCTGAAGCCTTAACTTACCATATAGCCAATATGTAGTAGTATAGTCATCGTATCGTGATAAAAGTCACAAAATAAATACCATTAAATACTGTGTGCGATTTTCTGGAATAAATTTTGTTTTATTTACTGAATAAAGATAAAATATAAATATTAAATTTGATTTAACGTTTATTTTATATAAATAGAAACTAATTTTATTTGTTCAAAATATAGAAATTATTCTTCGCCAGAAGAATAATCGTCTATATTTTAATTAAATACATTTAATAAGAGTTTTAAAATGAACAGGTCATTACGATATATTTTATAGACCATCGATATGCGTAATACATACCTTAAATGCTTGCTGTAAACCTCCATTATCACAAATATTATCGTCTAAAGTCTGATTGCCATTTACCTAAAATTATAAAAATCCTTGATATTAAAATAAAATCTGAATACATATTTAAAAATAATATTTTTTATATTGCAATTATATATTATATTTTATTTTTTCGTCATAATTGTAATAAATATAACTTTATAGTTTTGTATGCTAATTAAATGAAAATTTATACAATATGTAAGCCTAAAGTACTGCATTAAAAGTATAATATATTTAAACTTTAACTTCGCAAAGCTTTACAAAAAAAAAATCAAGTATTTTTTTTAAACATATTAAAGATCGTGTACGAAAGTTAATTTTTAGACAAAAATTGTAATTACCGAAAATTAAATAAGCAAATCTGCTTGTATAAGAACTCTTAGCTACTTTACAATCCCCGCACGAATTTCGATTTATTTTAAATTACAGTTTTTACTCTAAACACAATAGCCATTTTTTAAAAATTCAATTACTTTTCAAAGCTTAAAGTAAACAAAAAAGATGATTAATTTCGAAATGAAAGCAAAGGCTAATCACTAAAGCGTGTGACAGAAGATTAAAACGAAAGTTTATTACGTTTTTCATTTAATTTTAATCCACTTCAATAATTTTGATAGATTTCTTTCAGTTCTATAAATATAACAAAAGAAGAAATTAAATAAAATAAATAAATAGAAAAGTTTGTGTTTTTGTTTTTCCAGTTTTTCTGATTTTTGAGTGGAGAGAGCTCAAATAGAAATAATAAAATAGAAAATGAATGATATACTGTATATATATATGATAGAAAAAGTAATATAATATTTAACAAGAAGAAGACAGTTTAGAGGAGAAGGAAAGAAAGTGATAACTATTTACAAATGACTGTGGAGTAATCTGAAAGGATGATAAATTGAAATATAGATAGATATCAATGATAAATGAAATAGTCATAAATATGAATGTATCGATTATTTGCAATGGAAGATAAATTCCTAATGTAACCAGATTACCATTCTAATCTTGTATAGTATATTTTCATATACCATACTGAAAATAATAATCATTATTTTCATTCAATTTTGATTTCTTACATTATTCTGAGAATATTTTANAATTTTTAGACAAAAATTGTAATTACCGAAAATTAAATAAGCAAATCTGCTTGTATAAGAACTCTTAGCTACTTTACAATCCCCGCACGAATTTCGATTTATTTTAAATTACAGTTTTTACTCTAAACACAATAGCCATTTTTTAAAAATTCAATTACTTTTCAAAGCTTAAAGTAAACAAAAAAGATGATTAATTTCGAAATGAAAGCAAAGGCTAATCACTAAAGCGTGTGACAGAAGATTAAAACGAAAGTTTATTACGTTTTTCATTTAATTTTAACCCACTTCAATAATTTTGATAGATTTCTTTCAGTTCTATAAATATAACAAAAGAAGAAATTAAATAAAATAAATAAATAGAAAAGTTTGTGTTTTTGTTTTTCCAGTTTTTCTGATTTTTGAGTGGAGAGAGCTCAAATAGAAATAATAAAATAGAATATGAATGATATACTGTATATATATATGATAGAAAAAGTAATATAATATTTAACAAGAAGAAGACAGTTTAGAGGAGAAGGAAAGAAAGTGATAACTATTTACAAATGACTGTGGAGTAATCTGAAAGGATGATAAATTGAAATATAGATAGATATCAATGATAAATGAAATAGTCATAAATATGAATGTATCGATTATTTGCAATGGAAGATAAATTCCTAATGTAACCAGATTACCATTCTAATCTTGTATAGTATATTTTCATATACCATACTGAAAATAATAATCATTATTTTCATTCAATTTTGATTTCTTACATTATTCTGAGAATATTTTAAATAATTAAAAAGTTAAATATGAACAATATGGAGATAAAAAGTTATTTTATTTAAAATATTTTACGTTAAAAAAATGTTCGTTACAGATTAAAAATTAATAGAAGGATAAATTGACTTTTGAAATATATTTATAATTTTTATAAATGAAAGAGTATTCTTTATTATTTTTTTTACTGTTTTTAAGAGTATTTTCCAATTTTATTCGTATGTAATTTAACTTTTTAGACATTTTTTAATATTACAAAATTTCTAAATATCCCAAATTCGAATCCAGAGAATCGATAAATAACATTAAAACTAAAAGATAATTTAAAAAATAACTTATAATAAATACTAATTATATTGATGATAATTTAAGTCTGAATTAATTATATTAACTTCTCATAAAATTTTTTAATTTTAAAAAGTGACAAACGGTAAAATAATTGAAACTAAAGAACTATTTATAATATAATTTTATCTTAACACGAATTACAAATGTCTGTATTCAAATTTTCTGCAATTTATAATCGTTTTAAATTTTAATTTCCTTTGCTTATCTACGTGAAAAGTATTTCGTATAATCACAAACACAGAGTTCATCAAAACGTTAATAAGTTTGTCTGCAACAATTTACATACCAATGATATTTCAGCAGTCAATGGATGATTACTATTGAAGCGCATTCCCGACAATTATGCATAAATGTTATATGTTATACGACGAAGTTTATATTTTTAAATTTACTCAAAATAAAAAAAATAATTATATATAATAACTGTTGTATGACAACTTTTATGCTAAATCAGTGTATTAATTTATGCTAATGTTTATTAATCCATTTACATTACCAAAACGTAGAAATTTTGATTTTAATTTATTGCTTTAGATTTTTATAAAGTTAAATTACTGATAAATATACACGAATCAGATAGAACTATGCTATAAAAACAATATAAATTATCTAAACAAATTATTGTATAGATTATTGCTTGGATGAGAGACATTTAGAATCAAATTAGAAAACAAGATTTCTGACATAACGACATGGAAAGAGATTTTCTTATCTTTTCTTTCGAATAATCCCTAGAGTTATATAAATAATGTGTCTTAAGAGAAGACGAAAGCTTATTAAATCGAGATTTCATTGCTCCAATTCCTGATAAAAGAGAGGAAATTAACATCGTGATGAAAGTTTTCAATCAATACAAAACTCTGCCATAATTAGAAAAAGAAGCGAAAAGGAAGGAAATTTCATTGTTCAGCCTAAACAGGAAATTTTATCGGTTAGTTATATAAAAATTATCTTCTCATAAAGGAAATGTTATTTTTACATTATTTACCAAGAACGTAGTTTAATAAAGTAAAACTTCAAACAATTTAACTTTTAATAAAATTTAGAATTTAACAAATATACCATGAACATCTGTATTTTAAAAACTACATCTTTTATTGTCACTACATCTAACTTTACTCTAAATGCCACTTACTTCAAAAACTTATACATATAAACTATTAATTTTACTTGAGAATATTTTAAATATAGACATTTTTTAAAATATAATTCTAAGAAGACTATGCAGACAAAACAATGAGTAAAATTTTATCTATAATTCCAAATTAGTTATAAAAAATAAAATTAATATAATTTCTTTTATTTAAAGGACATTATGTTTATATAATAAATATAAAAACATTACTTATTATATTTTGCATGATAATATATTAATTTAAGGATGTAAAAATGTTTGCTTGTTTCAAGTTATTAGTTTAAGTTCTAATGAATAATGAAATTACAAAGAAAACATCTTTCAGCTGTTCTGTTGCTATGTTACAATGATGATAAACTCATTTAGATACAGATGAAGTAATAAAAACATGACTCAAAATTTATTTATTGTTATTCAGTCATAACATAATTAATTTTCCCAATTAAAAGTAATGAAAAAAACTTACATTTTGCCCAACCATATCGATAGTATATTGAGAATACTGTTCGACGAAGCATACAGTTTTCTCTTTGAATTTATCGATCACTTCTTCTGGCCACCACTGAGTGAAATTACCAGCTTTATCAAATTTTCTTCCTAATTCATAAATAAAAATAATTAATTGAGCGAAGAGAATTTATCAAATTATTTATTTAATATCACATTTTGTTGTCAGTAAATCAATTCTAAAGAGGAGATAATTGATTAAACAATATTTTGATTCTTCAATAAATTATATAATGTACTTTAATTTTTATTTTCTAATAAAAATTTAAATTATATGTGAATATGAATATATATTGGATATAAAATTTTAAATGAAGTATTTAAAATTAATTTAAAATCCAAGAATTTAACACATCTGAAAAATATTTCTAAGAATATACCCTGAATTAACGTTGTGAAGTTTGTTTATCTTATCTATTATTCATTATGTTATTCTGGTTTCACTGATTTTAGTTTCATAAATTTTTCGAATCTATGAATCACTTTTTGATGTACAAAAATACATTATTGCTCGTTATTTTTAAGTGAAACAGCGAACAGTAAGTATAATGTAATCTACAAAGCCAATACTTTTCCTTTTACAGCTTTTATTAGTAAATAAAATACTCAATATATGCTTGTACGAATAATACTCGAGTTAATGTTTTATTCAAAACATTGCTTTAAAAAATTACAATAAAAAAAAACATCGTATCGAACGAACTAAAAGAAAAACAAGGAAACAATTAATTTATATTACAAGAAAAACGTATTACGTGAGAATAAAAATAGACTGTTTTTGTGTGCAGAAATTTATTTTAAATTTTAAAATATTTATATATTTGAGAAAATACAACTAATATAAAAACATAAGAATTTATAGGACTGTCAATACAATATTCCAGTTATAAATAATTCGAGTGAGATGATATTTTCAATTTTGAAAGTGAATGTGAAAATAATTTAATTTTAAATTAAATTTTGTTTTAAATTGATGATAGCATTAGGCTGTTTTTTTTTTTACCTCGATGACAATATCTGTAAATTATTATTATGTTTTTAAAATCAAATATTATCGAGTCATAAAAGATATTTTTAATACAAGTGAAGTGATCTGAATAGAATGGAAAAATATTTGTATTTTTATAGGAATTTTTAATTCAAAATTCTAATTCCTCATTATCTAATAGAATTACCACAAGTTTAGATTCTTTACAAAATTTTTCAGTCAGAATTTTATAGGCATTAATTTACGTCCCAGTTTGTCCAGAATAGTCCCGAATTTCGTATGTTTTAACCTTCAAAAATAAAAGAAAATTTTAAATAGAACCAGATTTTCTAATATAATTTAACTATTTTATAAGTCAATATATAAATAATTTTTAAAATATTCCAAATTTACTCAATTTTAGATCCATTTTTCGCTCTCTTACAAACTGTCCGTATTTGGCCGATAAATACGATCGCTCCAGACATTATAAATGTTAAGCGTGAGATACAAACACTCGATAAAACACTTAAATGGACTTTTAAATGCATTAAAAAAGAATTATTTGACAATTTCTTGAAAGGCAATCGTCACATAATTTCTCGTTTTTATTTTATTTTATTCTTTTCATTTCGCTTGAAAGATATTCTCACCATTAATGCTAAATCAGGTTTTAAATCAAGTATAATGGAGCATGCATTATGCATATTGAATACGCTAGTATAAGTGATTTATTAAAGTCTTATTCGATTCTTTTAATATTTTAAAAATATTGCTTTTCTAACTAATGCAATATAAATTAAATTTATGTTGTTATTGTTAAATTTATTGAAACATAATTATTTTCGAGAATACGTAATTAACGAAATTAATATCACATTCTCGAAGTGGAAACAAATATCTTAAATAAATTATTATTAATTTAATGGCACAGTTTCAAAATTTTATTTATTTAAATTTCATTTTTTAGATTAAAAAAATAAACTTATATTTGTTTGATAAATAAGAAAATATTTGATATTTTTACAGAATAGTGAAATATAAAATTTTAATTTTTTTTCGAAAATTTGTAATTATTTGTAATTTTTATTGGAAAATTTTTTATAAAATATAATTAATTTTATATCTAAAAGTATTTGTGAACAATAAATAATTGTTTTCTGCTAATCAAAGTTTAGTTATAAATCACCAACACTTTAATAGTAATTACTCACAAACTTTCGAAAATTTTTGGCAGAGATTATTTTTCTCTAAAACATTTTTTTAATCCGGAGTATTTTTTTAAAATTTTTGCCCAAGGTTAACAATAATTCAAGGTCAAAATTTTTGGACACGGTTAAAGTTTTAATCGTTTTTTCAGTAAAGAAAGCTCTAACCAATCATCAATATGTCGGCGACTTGGTGGAAAATTTGGCTATTACTTTTTTATATTCTATTGTTTTAAAATATAATTGTAAAAATTAATATAATCTAAAAAAACAAATTTAACAGTCGCAAAATTTGTTCAATTGTTAGAAGAATCGTAACTGTTATTTAAAGTAAAATAAAAACTAAAAAGCTATTTTAAAATAAAAAACAATTTTGAATAGAATCAATCGAGTGGGCAAATATTGACAACATTGTAATTAAAAAAATTAACGTGTGGTGTTGCAATGTTACCATGAGCGGATAGAGGACCATTTATTACCACTGTTATCGAATCCGTGTGTAATTTCGTGGCCAACAACAACGCCAAAACTACCGAAATTCAAATACCTACAAATAATAAAAAAAACTGTGTGAGAGCAATGTCTTTAATTTCTAGATAATTGATTTTTTTCGGTTATGAAAAATGATAATTACTTACTTGGGACGGTCTGGAGAAAATATCGGAGGACGTAAGATGCCAACTGGAAATACTAAAAAATCATACTTTTAAAATACTGCCGAATAACAATAATTAATAATTTAAATAATTTAAAAAGTAAAAAAAATTGCAATTATTAAATTAAGAGTTCATTTAAACTAAGTTTTTTTCAATAATTATTATAAATGGCAATATAGTTTATTCATTTCAGAGTATAAGTAGTATTATTTTTAAAGATCATAGGAATTAATTTTCCATATAAAAAAAGAATATAAAAAATAAAATATCAAGGTTAAGATTATAATATAATAGAAAATATTTGGCGTAGTTTATAATTTTTATATTCTAGTTTTAATATTTCATATAAAAACATTTATTCTTATGAAATAATAATATAATCTTTTTTCAGACTTACTGACTGAATTTCCAGTAGGTTCATAAAAAGCATTAACAACAAGAGGTTGGACCAGCCAATCCCTATAGAAAACGAAATAAAAAATTAATTATTAAATGTATATATAACAAATGTGCAAAAATAATTTACCTGTCTTTATCAACAGTTCTTGTCATTTTAAGCAATTCTTTGATAACTTCGTATCTATTCATTCGAAGGATATTATTTAAAAAGTGATCGTCAGAAATATCTAACTAAAATATAGAAATGTGTTAAATATACAGTTATATAAGTTGATATTAAAAAATAATTCTTTAAATACTAATTACTAAAATAACTACAAAAAATTTATGTATAAAATATGAAAAGTTCTCATTTCTCTAATATAAAAGTGTCTAAACTATTTTTAACAACTCGTAATTTCTCATTTTAAGTAAAATTTAGTTTTACAAAATTAATTTTAATTTATTTTTTAAGCAAAAAAGACGAAAAATTAAGAATTTCAAAAAACAAAAAAAGTACTGTATTTCTAAAAATACTTAAGAAGCATGAATTAGTAATAGAAAGTAATCACTTTAAACCTTGTCGTTTTAGTTTTTTATCGATCGTTCTGGCTTTCTCATCTTTCGGAAAATTTTATTACTTTATTATTTTTACAAAATATTTCAATTAATATATGCATAAAATATAGGCCCTACAAGTCTGTAGTTACATTCTTTTAATTATCTAATTACGAATATTTAGTACAAAAATTTCAAATTTTTCAAACATTTTTCAATGTAATAATTAAAATATGTATACTCAATATCTACTCTTAGATTTATATTATTAGTTAATAAAATTTATCACATTATTTATATAAAATGTAGCTTTAAAATGAAATCAGATAAAACATTGCTTTATAATATTATTTTATAATTAATATTTAATAAAAGCAAACACAACTGAAAATAAGAAAATATTTTATATTTATAATAAAATAAAGTAGTAGTAGTAGTAGTAGTAGTTTTAAAAACTACTACTACTATTTTGTGGATACGAAAACAATTTTAATAGAAATTCATGATAGGAAAATAGATTTAACATGTCTTGTACAAGAGTGAAAAATACAGAATAAACTGTACATCAATAGAGTACTGTACTAAGAGTTTAATTTAACATACTATATTGAAGATAACATGAAAAACGAAACTGTAGAAGTCTACTAAAATTAAACAAGTAACAACTTTTATAATTTTTATATAAGTAATGTTTTAAAAAAGAGAAAATTACGGAGACTCATGCAAATTTATAAATTCCTATAACTTCTTATAAGTTTTGCAATAGGCGTACTATAAAGAGAGAAGGTTCAAAACATTTATATTATTATTATACGATATGAAATAAAGAATATTGTAAAATATCTTGAAATTTGTCGCTATTTTTGGATTTATCATTGTCTTTTTCGCTTTTTGAAAATAAGTTTTTCGTTTCTGATATATTTTTATGTTTTCACTTTATGATATGAAAACATTTTCGTGTTCCATTAATTATAATTTAATTGCCGTATGATAAAAGAATTGAAAAGTATTCATTTTAAAACTATTCAGAAAAAAGCTTTTAAATTAATCGATATTCTATAATTACACTTCTAGATTTTTTTCTTCTATTTACAAAATAGAGAGAAAGTTAAGATTTTTTCCTTCTATTTTATAAAGCGACATGAAAGTAAAGTAATTTACCAGGTATACAAACAAAGAAGTGTGGAAATTAATCAAAATTACATTCTTTTCTAATGAACAAAACGTTATTTGACAAAATGTTCGAATTTTTGTGAAATATATTACAATACATAAAAGAAAAACTTGGTTAAAAAATAGACAGCTATCAGAAAAACATGTAATCTATAATATAGAGTTATGAATAAATGTATAGAACACTATATCCACCCTCTCGATCAGAGAGATTCAAACTGAACCTGTTCAAAATTCTTAAAAGTTTCAGAATTTTTTTTGGATTTCAGTCCTTTTATTTCAACTGTCGATCGATCCTATTGTAGTACCGAAGAGCACGTTATTTTATTCCTTTTCAGTATTTTCAGATCAGTAAGGAGTAATACAGACTAGAGACAGATAAGAAACAATTCTTTGTCTAACTTTTAAGTGTATAAAACAGTAGAGTCTGCTATTTCACGTTTGCACGATTACGTAGCAATCTGAGAAAGTAGCATGTATCTGAGAAGATGGCACATGTATCAAACATTTTTACACGGTATAACCATATTATTGATTTGAAACGAAAGGGAATTTAAAATAGATGTTTTATTATAAAATAATATTTGATAGCCATCTTGGTGAATTCAATAGCTACAAACCTCTCTGATTTCTGTGCGCTTTGAATCTTAAAATACAAAAAATAGTTTGAGAAATTTTGTATTATTATTTGATTAATTTATAGCCAAAATAATTTGAATACACAAAGGAAATCAAAAAGTTAATATTATTCATATCATCGCTTAAAAATTCGAAAAGAAATTTATTGGGAAGAAATATGCCAATAACAATGTCAGCATTCTCATTTTAGAAATGTTATCTGCTAAAATTACTTACACCAGCATAATCACTGTCCAATTGAAAAGAATCAGTTATGTATTGAGGATAACCGACTTTTTCTGCCATTGTTTCAACCTGCAATATGAAAATATAAACATTTTAAACAATATTACTTAATAAATATTTAAGTACTGTATATAAAAATCTACTGTAATAAAAAGTGGAACATTACATTCCTATTTTTTACCTGTATTTTCGTAGTTAACTGTATTTCAAGGATTTATTTGGCAAAAATATTATAATACAATTACATAAATTACAGCAAAAATTCACAAAATTCCAATATACAAGCTTTTTAAAATTATTAGTCATTAGGTGAACACTGTTTAACATAATTATAATTACTGTATTTTGAATATTTTGAAAAGAAATTAAATTATAATTTTTAAGAATTTACTGTTTTTGTAATAAAGAGAAATCCAAATATAGTCTACATATTAAATTTACTAAACTGAATCTATTTTTTTCAATTTTTGTTATTAATATCAATATAAAATGTGAACGTTTTAGTTCCATTGTAAGTTAATGTATGCTACAAGTAGTAGGAATTTGTGCAGAAGAACAATAAAAACAAAATAATTAAGAATAACATTTAAAAATTAATTATTAAGAATGATTTATTAATGCGGTTTGAATGTAGGAATCGGAAATGTGACAATAAAGTAGGTTTTTGATACGTAATTTACAAAATTTTTTGAAGTTATTGCCAAAATTAGTTTTGAAAATTATATTCTGAAATCGTTTCCTATCTATATTTGACAGCGTACAATTTTATTCTAATATTATTTTGTAAATTTAAATAATAAATTATGATTTCACGACAACTTTTATGACTTTCCGAAGTATTTCATAATTATTTTTGGAGTCAGACAACGCACTTTAGCATCCGAAGAATGTTGTCTAGTCATTTTTATTGCAATTGAATTCTATTGATTATTTTGGAAAATTATAGCTTTAATGCATACAGAATCAAAAAAGTACAATTATTAAAATAACCACCATAAAAACTGGCCAAAAACTGTTGAATGTACAGTATTATTTGCCTCGTAAAACTGTGTAGAATTTGATTAGAGTATAATATAAAATTAATTTTCTGTTTTTCTGTTATAAATTAGGTTAAATTAGATTAGAGTTACAATTTTATTAGTTTCGATAATAATTTAAGAAGTTGCAAGATTGTCGAATAAAACTTTAATTGCTTTCTCGTTTTCTAGGTTAATCCGGAGTGACTTCGATTAATATTTTATCAGAAAGCTATTAATTAACAAATGATATTTGTTATCTTAGTGATATCAACACAATTGAAAATATTTGTTACGAAGACAAAAATTCTATAACTAATAAAAAAAAAAAGATCTGATATTAACAAAAGACTACAGCATTATATATTCATTATTGAAGGCCGGATGTCCGAGGCGTCAGATTACCACTCAGGGAGATCTGGGATCGAAACCAGGCAAATAACTTGGGAATTTTTCTTAAGCCCTGTCGTTCACCATCCGGCTGCCCCTATTGCGGGGTGGCCGAACACACTATGGCAATGAATCTGGCAAGAAAAGCCCTCTTAATGCCCACAGTGCGGAATATCTTGATCTCGATGAGCGTTTTTCATTTTTCAAAAAAAAAAAAAACTTTCAGTGAATCGCTTTTATATAGGATTGTTATATTATTACACCTTTGAAGCGCATAATCCTAAGAATGAACATAATATTAATAATATATAACTACTTCTATCATTATATATGTATGTTTGTGTGCCTTTTCAATACATCATGGAATATGGATATAAAACATTTCTAATAAATGAATCAAGGACGAAATGTAACATCTTAACTGAGCAGTAAAAAGATGAGAATTTGCGCGTAATGTTATAAAGATAAAAAAAAAGTGCGGGTATTGTATGTATATTTTATCAGTATGAAATGAAATAAACACGTGTACACGCGTGTAATTCAAATTATCCAATTTAATCGCACGAAAAAAAAAAGTTTATTAACGATTCGGCATTCGTACAAAGGAATATTCAATGAAGTATTTGCTGCATAGAGGATGCCGTTTATTAATATTCTGATGTAATTCGTGGTTGTTTGAATTGGAACTAATTAGGGTTTATGTTCCGATAATTACTTCGGATCGTTTCACAATAATCTAAACTAGGCCTGTATAACTAACTCCAAATTTATTATTAGACAATTTTAACAAAATATAATAATTATATTTTGTTAATTATTAATAATATATTCTATTCTTAAAATTTTAAATAAAATAGCCTTCTATATTGTATTAATTTAAAAAGCAATGTAAATTTATGAACTGTTTTAATGAAAATATTTATTTATTTATTCAATTTAATTAATTTAACCCATCGAAACAGATTATAAAATTCACTTTAAACTTATTTGACTTTAAAATAGAATAATTTAAATATTTGCAGACTAGTTTTTCTGTAAGATTTAAAAAAAAAAGAAGAAGAATTTCAGACTATAATTCAATACGAATTCTATAACTAACAATTAAATAAAAAATAATTATAATTTAAAATATTTGATAATTACACATTCCATTTTTAAAAATAATTATTTTGACAATCCATTTTTTCAAGAAATTATTTTACAAGTGTCAAATTAAGTTAAATCATGAATCGCTTCCGGGAAAAGATTTAGTTAAACAAATTACTTTTTTTACCATTTATTTACTTAATATTTATTCATTTTTTTTAAATTTTAAGTATTTAATTTAAAAAAAATGAATGAATATTAAAAAATTATTTATTCACGTTACTTTCTAAAGCAAATAAATAATTTAAATTAAATTAATTTTTTCTTAAATTCTCAAAATAACTTTGGTTTTATAATGCATAATAATTGGTTTTGTAATATTTAAAAAATTTAATTAAATGTTAAAAATTATTTTATCCAATTAATTACATACAAAAATTTACTGTTTAAAAATTAATTTTTGAAAGAAACTACAAGCATTTTTTTTCACTAATTAATACGTTAAAAAAAATAATAATAAAGTTTAATCGTTTGTAAAAAGTTTATTAGAAATATTTTTTAATGTTAATAAAAATTGTATTATGACAAATCAGTAAATAGTGATAAAATGTAAATTAATCAATACAATATTTTGAAACTATTATTATTATTTCCTGTTTTTAAATTATATTTAAATAAATAAAAATAATAATTACATACGAATACATATTTATATTTTTAATCATTTTAATTATATAAATAAATAAAAAATCGTATTTCGTGAATTGTTTATTTTACGAATTTCTAATTACAGTTGTCCCTCGATAGTCCGACGTTTTTTAATCCGACATGCTCAGTAGTCCGACGCACCTCCCGTCAAGGTACCCGTCTCCGTTACGTGTCTGCTTGCACAGAAGCATGTCGCGATGTGAATCTCCCCATCCAATTCTTACTCGATGACACACATTTCGTGTGTTTTATGTGAGCAGTTCTGTTCGAACAGTTGGAGTAGAGAATATTGTAAGTTACTGCTAGCAAAACAATGCGAAATATGTAATTATTTTCGGTAATCCGGACACT
>NW_019384916.1:288246-308585 GCF_000671375.1 Centruroides sculpturatus | reverse complement strand
TAATATATATTTTATATAAAAATTAAATACTTATTCATTAATGTTTAACTTCAGGGAAAAAGATTGAATAGAAAATATATTTTATTTCTTTCACATAATAATTAATTTTAAGCTTTTTAAATTTTCTATCATTTTACAGAGTCATTTGTTAATAAAAGACTCGGCGCAGTGTGAAGTGTTTATTTTAACTTTCTTAAATGGGAACATGGCTGCAATTAATTTGTCTAACAGGTAGAAAGAAAATATATTCAGCCTCATTATCCTGTAAATGAATAAAGCTTCAAATATTATCGTTCCGAAATTTACGCGAATATCAACTTAATGAAACATAAATAAAAAGAAATTTTTAAAATTTTATGTTAATGTGATTTCTTTACATATAAAACCTAATTTACGTCAACCTTAAAATTACTTTTAATTACAATTTCGATTGGTTGCATCGCCCCACTTTTGTCATATATCAGCTTCAGACAAAAGGTGTGTTTTTATATCTTGGACAATCAATGAATATGCAAAAAAAGTACATGAAAATTGCAGTTAAAATATTATTTTAAGGTTTTAAACCAAAATAATAATAACAACAATAACAACTTATTAAATAAATAAGATATACAATTTTAAAACAGGAATAAAACTTTACTTTACTAAATAAAATATTATATTCGACTATTATATTTTCTTATTTGTTTAGAGCCAGCGGTTCTTAAGTGATGTACTGCCAACTTTACATAAGAGTGCTACAAAATTTCGTCTTTGTTGCGACAATGGTCTGTTGGTGTGCTAACAAAGATGGCGAGTTGTGTCGCTAGTTTAAAAAAAGGTCGAGAACCACTGACTTTTCACGATATTACAATATAATATCTATTTTTCTTCATTTTTTTATTATACATTAAGGATTCCGCAGATGTGTAAAAAGAGTTTTAAGTTTGCATAACAATATTTTATATATTTTAAAATTGAAGTAAATTAATTAATCTTTACAAAAATATAATCACTGTTTTGATCAATTTTTTTAATACAAAGATTAATTTTATTTTGCAATATTTATCAGTTTTCTCCAATATTTAGATGTCAGGCATTCAAAATTTTGTATTTTAAAGAATAATGATTTTTTAAGCATTGAAGATTTCAAACTGTTTATTTAGGCATCATTCTTTCTCAAATTTAACCATTACTTAAAGATTATAAATAACACTCATAACAAAATTAACATTCGATAATTTCACTTGATTCTAGTTTATTTTTTACATCAATCGTTTTAGAATTAATTCATGTTCTAAACGCTAATATATTCAATTAACATTATTAAAAATACTCTAAAATACAAACTTTACGTAATTGCTAATACAGTTATTATGATTAATTTTTAAAAAAGTTTTTGAAGTATTTTCAAACTTAAATTAATTACGTGAAATAAAAAAAAAGACTTACTTCTCTGCTCATTTTTTCAGAGAATTCTTCTTTTATGTATAATGAAGCAAGAGCATAGCCGAAACCATCATTGACTAAATGAACGCACTCTTTCCAACGTGCAAAGAAAGTTCTTTCATCAGACAAATTTGGCACTTCTCGTCGAAAGTCATAATAAAGCCTCCGAAAGTGAATATCCAGATAGGGCATGTATTTCGTGACAAATCTCCAAGCCAAATAATTAGCAACGGTTCTGAAGTAACACAGTAAACACATACGAAATTCATAAATGAAGTAATTTTTTTTTTTTCGATTTTTTCGAAAATTATTTACCTGCTGGAAGTATTATTGAGAAGTACGACTAACTGCTTCAAGTAACGTTCGCAGTGAACTACAATATTTAAATCTGTATAATCTGATTGAAATCCTATATAATTGAATACATATTGGACTAGTAAAGACCATCTAATCTAAAGAAAAAATACAAATAAATAAAATCAAATAGAATAATAATAATTGATGTAGATGTGGTTGCTGTATCTTCAAATTCTGTGTGTAGTGTCTTTGTAATCCAAACGTTAATACAAATAAATAAAATCAAAAACAATAATAATAATTGATGTAGATGTGGTTGCTGTATCTTCAAATTCTGTGTGTAGTGTCTTTGTAATCCAAACGTTAATTTTGGTAGACGATCAAACAGCAATTAGTTAGGAAAACGTTACGGTTTATTTAAAAGAACGCTTTTTTAAATAAACTGTAACGTTTTCCTAACTAATTGCTGTTTGATCGTTTACCAAAATTAATGTTTGGATTACAAAGACGCTACACACAGAATAATAATTGAGTTCAACAATTTTGTTTATTAAGTTTTATTCGTTTAAGTACAAAATATCACATTTTCTTTGGTATCAAGATAATAAAAAAATACACAAATAGCGTTACTGAATTGATGTCGCAGTCGTACATGCCTAGTCTTAAGACAGGCATTACATTTAAACTAGGCATGGTACATATTCTGAATAAATACAGAATAAACTTAAAATTTAATTTCTCGTAGTTATTCTTAATTTATGATGAAATATAATATATTTTTAAACAGTGCAAATCATGATACTTTCACATTTGTGGATTTTTAAAAATTTTACATTAATTAAATTATACCAAATTCAGGATGATCAGTTTATGATAAAACACTTTTGGTTCAAGAACTTCATAATCTATTAAATTTAGTAATTAGAATCAAAGTATTTCTTACNATATGCAACTCTTTTTTTTCAGTTTACAGCAGTATTTATTACACAAAATTTAAGTAAAGCTTAACATGCCGATCTTGCCCCGGTCTCCCCTATATATATATAGGCCTAATTAAACGTGAAAATCTGTTTTCAATGAACAAAAATTAATGAAAATTGTAATTATTGTTTAATATTTCTAAAATGTTGATAATTTTATTAAAAATTACATAAAAATTTTGAATTCTGAGAATTTTTATAATAAATCTTTCAAGACTTATTGTAATAGCTTTGTTTGTTTGTGATCAGTAAAAAAATGTAATTAAAAATATGAAAATAACATTAAATCTCACATTAAAAACTAGTAAGAATAGAACGATTATATCTTATGCAAGAAAATACAGTAATAATAAGTGATATAACAAAAGTATGAAGTCAGATGTCATGAGATCTGAGATTTTTTTTTTTGGTAATTTCAGATTAAAAGCGGAATTGATTAATTAACGTTAAAATGTAAGTTAATATAATGCTAATTTTATAAATTCATTTTTACGGCCAAGTTCTGAAATCAGTTATCTGTTACATAAAAGTGCTATAATTGTAAAAATGTGATATATTTATATGAAGCAAAATCTAACAGACAAGATAAAAATAGGAAAAATACTTTTTATAAATATTAGCATAAAACCATGAAACTTTATCATTTGAAATAAAAAATTTTACATTCATACTTTGATAATTTATGCATATTACTTCAATACATTCGTAATTTTCTTTAATATAATAATTAACTTTTTAATAAAAAAAAAGCTAGTCTTCTTTTTAAGAAAAGTATTTTTAAAGCGAAAGTGGCTTCTTGTTCTAATAAAAAAAAAAAACTTCATTCAAATTAATTTCCTCAAAAATCATATGAATAAATATCATCAAATACTCAATATGAAACTGTCCTTAGAACATTATAAATTAGCGTATATAGTTATCATTTACTATTTGAATACAATATATGAGCTCAAATCCATTAAAATAAATAATATATATTAAATATATTATCCATAATACATTAAAATAAAATAATAAAATTTCTGAAAATGAAATAATTTTAAAGACGTATTAAAAATTGAAAAGAATAATGTTTTTTTAATGAAACGATGACCAAAGACATACATTACGCCAAAAGTAATTCAATTAAATAGATTAATTTTGCACAGTTTAAATTAGAATCTATGCAAAATTATAATAAAAAATTTAACTTTTATCTAATAATAAATTACCTCTGGTATCATTTCTTCTAATTGTGAGATATTCATTTTATTAAACGCGTGCTCATCTTCTAACGAACTATTTTCATTAGAGGTTTCATAACTTTCATCTCTTGATATCTATTTCAACAAAAATGTTTTTATATATATTAAAAACATTTTAAAAAATAATATAACCGAAAGAAATATAGTGAAAAGAAATTTTTATTTACATTAGCAAAGGCTATTTCGAACTCCATCATGTCTTCTACATCATTCTTAGCAACCATTTCATCGGCTCCCAACAGCCTCGCTGTTTCTCTAATTAGTTCTTTATACGATTGTAAATATCTGGAATAGTTCGGATCCGAATTGTTCAGATAGTATTGCATACTCAATACTGGAGAACCGGAAATTACCTATCGAAAATTTGAATTTAGTTTAAAATATAAAATAACTTCATAACATTGTGTGCAAATTTTCTTACATGAAGTAGATAAACGGAAGAATTTCTATCATCTGGTGCAACGTAAGTATGCAAAAAAGGTTGAGCTTGATGAACGTGTAAGAGAGCCAATCGCCATTCTAAATCTATATCTGTTTTGTTCCAATTAGGATCGAGTATTGGCCATTCCCCTACTCCCGAAGACGACAATAAACTGAGAAGAATTGAAACAGAATCGTCTTCTACGCTACCTGTAATAATCAATAAATTAGATTCTGTAGATGAGTAATATAAAAACATATTTATTATACAAACTCTCAAAAAAGTATAATGAGTGATTCAAATTAAGTTTTTCATAATCAAAGATTTAAATACCGTAAAGGCAATAATAGGTAAATGTCATAATTTTAAATACTATTTCATTTGTGATAATTAAATTTATTTATTCAAATGAAAACATAGCAGAGAAATTTTTGTGTGTTGATTAGTAAATAAAATGCCTTTTTATAAATCTTTCTGTAGAAAAAGAATTTATCAGCAGAATTGGAATGCAGCCGGAAAAAAAAAGAAACAGTACGCCAGAGAATATCACAAAGTTTTTCTTATTTAAATACCCAGAATTTCCAGTAAGTTTTGAGCATTTCAAAAATCTTTTCTAATATCCTGCTCGCATTTTCAGATTTTCTAGAATTAAAATATTTTTTAACATAGCAATTTAAATATAATTTCGCTAAAATAATTTTCTAAAATAATACAACGGAAGTTATAAATCGGAGATGAAAAAGGACTCAAGGTTATATGAAACGTTATATAATACAGGTATCCCTATGACAAATATATATCTATGACATAAATCCCGATATATAAATATATTTGTAATAGCATACATAACTATTTTGATGTCCCCCAAAAAATAAATAAAATAAAATAAATTTTTAAATAAGTTTTCTACATGATAAAAAAATTATTTAAAAATTTTCTGCAAATATATATTGTCTATTGTAATTTTATTAAATTGCTTTTTGATATAATCCAATTGCTGGAATTTAAGCGCTTAGAGGAATGTGCAATCATTTCATTCTTACGTTATCGAACGAATACTTTGATACTGATATTGAAACATTCGATTCAGAGTTCGAGGACTATCGTGATTTTAGTTTAAATCGTGTTTTCATTTTCTATTTTTCATCTATAACTTACCTCATGCCCATCACTAATTGCTTCTATTGACGCTACTTCTACACTTTCATTTATCGTTAAATATTATAAATCATAAAAATAAAAGGCAATCTCGTTAATATTAAAGACTATTTTATTAATTCAAAGAAATAAAAGTTAAAATATTTAAATATTCACGTAACTGTTTCCAATAAGACTTAGTATTTAAAAGTTTCACTGAATTCGAAATGTATATACAGTAATAAGAAGTAAATAATAAATTAAAATTTGAAAAAGTCACTACAAAGAAAAAATAATAATTACTTGAAGTGTAGTGTCTCATATTAAGATGTGTGACAAACACCCTTCGTCTTATAATACTGGTAATAAATAATGCTATGCAAACTAAAAGAGAACGATTATCTTATAATAAGGAAATAATTATTGTGTTTGAGTACTTTAAAACAGGAATTAATTTAAAATGAACTAAAAAGAAGGACATAAAATGAAATAAATAATTATTCATATATTCGAATATGCATGATGCGATATTTGAAAAATAGCGTAGATTCTTACAGCTAAATTTTACTGAATTTTGAAAATTTTTTATAATTATGTACTTTTATTATACCGTATATCTCGGCAGATAAGACGAGATATAAATTTTCGTCGAAGTTTTATAGTTTCAGCATATATCTGTCCTATAAGACGACCTCCAAACTATCAGCAGCCTATGAATTTAGTTTAGATCAGCGATCATCATATGAATAATAATACTGTATAGCGTATACGAAATTATGTCCTATTCGTAATTTTTTGAAAGAACTTCAAATTTTATTTTCTTGCATCTGGCAGCACGCCTTGCGATTGTTTCAAACGTTCACACTGATTCGCCATTCGGGTAATGACCTTACCTATTCACAAAAACGTCATACGGGCTATTCTATTCTGTGCACATACCCTACTCTCTTCTAGTAAATAATTACGGTTTTTCTGTCTTTTTATAATGGTTTTAATTTATATAAATTTCAATCTAATCATTTTTCTATCTGTCCTATAAGACGACCCCGGATTTTGGGGATCTTTTTTTATGATTCAACTATCGTCTTATCTGCCGAGATATACGGTAATTAACAAATCTGTATATAATCATATATAAACTATTTTTTCATATATTTTATATAAATACAAATATTTTATAGTTTTATAATTTTACTTTTAGTACTTTTTATATAAATACAATTTATGTAAAGTATTTCGGATTTTTTAAATTCTATGATAAATGTTTAACGAATAGAAATAAAAATAAACTGTAGTTAAAAAAAAAACTTTTGTCATTTTCTTTTCACTCGATTTTTAGTAGAGAATTCAGAAGAAAGTGTGCAAACCATTCCTTCCCAGAAAACCTATTTGAAATTTTATATGGTTTAATTCTTCCTCTTTAGACCACTTGAGTTATGGTCAAGTTGCTCGTTTCATACATTTAATTATCATTATGTTTATTTAATAATAATCAATAAAAATTGACTGAAGTACTGTATTTTAAAAACTATTCAAAAGAAAAACGTATAAAATTACGATTCAAATTAAAATAATTTCTCGTCATTATAATATAATTATTTTCATATTAATTATATTTTTTAATGCTTTATATTTTTCGGGTTACAATTAATATAATAATATGAAAAATTATAAAGAATTTTAAATTAAAAATTTTATATAATTTACTGATATTAATAAATTTATTAAAACAAAGATTTAATTGATTATGATATATAAATAATTTATTATTGAAATTTTAACTTATAAAAATGCTGATACATTTTATCAGAACATTTTATAAATTCATGAGGAGGTCATTCATCATAAATTAACTGATGCATATTATGTAGAGACCTTTTAATATATTAAACTTAAAAGCGATACTGATAAATTTTAATATAATATATTGAAATATATCAGATTTGAAATTTCACTCTCAAAAATATTGATGACTGTATTTACAATTTATGTTGTGAATAAAGTAATTAATGTTTTCGAAGATTTCCGTCTAAAAAATCAAATATCTTCTAACTGTATTTTATTAATTTTTGTGAAAAAATAAATCTTTAAATATTTACTTCAAACGCATTTTAAAATGCTATTTTCATTATTCGTAGCGTTGAAAAACTTTAGTAATGTTTGTTGTAAAGCATTTAAAACGTGAATGCAAAATTATATGCGTATTTAATTCTATGTATTATTATTTTGATATATATATGATGACATTCGAAATTCAACATTATATGATTATGAAAATTACATATGTCTAAATTAATTACGTAAGTTAATATTATATCGGCATTTAAATCAAATACTTTGAATTTCATAGACGGAATAACATTCAAATCTATTAAATTTCATATCACAATACTGTACATAATTTAGGCAGAGTTTCTAATATTCAACTTAATGAGTAATTAGATATTTCCAAATTGATGTTTTATTTTATTTTCACAGGAGACCACGTTTTTATACCGTTTACGTTCTTGGAAATACCAGCATATATCGAATTCAGCATAAAAGAAAGACGAATTATAATATTCTTCAATAGAATGCTGTACAGATGAATAAATATTAATTATGCCTATTTTATAAAATAATTTATAGTATATAACCCCGGTGGCCTAACTATTGCTCTTTTTGACCCTTGTTGCGGCTCCCGTATACAGGTATCCCTTGATTAACGCTGTTAGTTAATTAAAACTTCTGCCGCATATATAAAGGGATTGCCGCAATTAATTTCGTGCGTTTAATCAAATCCCGCGTTAAGCAAGGGATGCCTGTACTTATACGATTTCTTTTTATAAACTTGGTACTGTACATAGTAATAGTCAACAAACTTCCAAAAATATTATGAAATGTGATTATAAGAGTAACTCTGAGCGTAACCTTCAACAGGCAACCGAAAGCCAAGAATGGGTTTGTAAAGTCGGAGGATTTCAAAAAGTACCAGTAGAGTAATCGTGAAATTTACTATATAACAGTGATAACTATAGTATTTCAACTACACACAGTATAATATATCAATAATATAAAATATCGTTCCAATAGAGAATGCGACTCTCACAAATTTCTGATAGGTAATAATATAAGGCTTCTATCGTGATAGTGTTTGGCTACCCCTCGTATATAATGTGATATAAATGTAATATAAGTTATATACATATTACATAAGTTATATATTTATAATGTAATATACATTGTAAATAGTATGAGTATTATATTTATATCACATTTATTCTGTAATGAAATAGGGATAAGTATATGTTACCGATGATAAAAAAGACCATGACTGTGGAGCGTTAGGATCGACTGGATCGTCATCTGTGATACTTCATCAGTTTCTTTTTAACATAAAAAAAGAAAGTGTTTTTCTTTTCTCGTTTCTTGCCTCCCCGCTGCAGAACATAATAAGGTTGCAACACTTTATTGACTCCTTTTAATAGAAAGCGCCGCTCCCGGTCATGATCAATGCTGCTTAACTTCTTCAGGCACCCATTAATAGTAACCAGAATATCCTGTTGATCATCGGATTCTTTAGATCGTAAAACGAGTTCTTATTTTTTCTGCTGACGTTTTCAATTCAATTGTGCAAACAACCCTCCAGTTTCTCGATTATAAAACTAAGAATAGTTTTCCGACAACCATTAGCATTATCAGGCTCAACGTTGTCAAGCAACAATTCAGAGCAATTGCGACGACTTAAAAGTTCCTAGAAATTTAAAGTGCAGTACTAATATAACACATGAATCACTAACATATTAATTATAATTTTTAAATAAATTTACTATTAAAAAATCCACTATGCACACAAGAATGGTATTACATTGAGAATGATAGTACACAATACACATACCTCCAAATGCGGCTTTGCCATATTTCTGACAAACACGTTACACTTAAAGCAAGCACAATATAGAATTTTCCAGAGTTTTTGAGAAAGCAAAGAAATTACTAGAAAATTTTAGATCCGGTGAATATTCAAATAGACGAACTGTATGTAAAAGGAAGGTCCACCATATATATTATTACTTGGATAAATTATACTCAGTTATATTTACCGAATATATTTTAAAATATCGAATAAATATAGAAACATTGTAATGTTACTTACTCGTATTCATGCACGATGAGTACAAAGTTTTTGCTTTAGCAATAGCTTCACTGTCATTAACATTGATTGATTTTTCAATTAATTCTGTTAAAAAATAAAGTTATAAATAAATTATGTAATTATAAAATAAAAAAAATTAAGTAAAGAATCATATTAAAATATATCTTCTACATTTTTACTCTTTTCCCTTTGAAGATACTAAGTGGGTCATTTTCAGGCCCGTCGTGGGTTCTATAGGGCCCATAATAAGACCTTATCGAACCCACTCGGGCAGGGTGGTAAGAGACGGGACCCGATATATCCGGGACAGACCACCCAAAAAAAATTTCTGGGTGTTTTGAATACACTGAATCGATCTCAGATCCAAAGCAAAGTATAACATACTGTTTCAAATCTCAAACTTTGTGCGAGCTTTAAAAAATTACTGAAAATCAAAAATTAAAAATATTAAGCTTTTAAAGTAACATTTTCTTCCAATTATTCCCTTAATATAATTTCAAATGCCTAAATATTTAAGATTATTCTAAGCATTTAATATTAAAAATAATATTTTACTTTTGTTGTTTATTTTTTAAGTATAAAATATATAATTTTGATTTTATTATATTTTACAATCTGCCAATCTACCGTTCTTACAGTTTATTAAATTATCTTCATGAATCAAATATATATCACTAAATTCGTTTGATGAATTTCTTTATAATTTAATTTATTATTTTAGAAGTAATCAATATTTTTAAATATAACTTAACGCATATTATTATTTTTCTCAATAATTAATTTGGAAGAAATTTATAAATATGATTTAAATTGCATCACCACAATTTTCATAAAAGTAAGATAAAAGGTATCCTTATTAACGTTACTTATTAAGTACTATAATAAAATCAATTTACAGGTAAATTATCAATAATTAAAGTTAAAATAAAACGCTTTCACAATATGTACAAGAATAGATTTTCGTTTTAAGTTTAAAAATATATTTTTAAATCAAAACTGAATTTATAAAACTACATTCGTATGTAGGTATCACTCGCATTTGCAACACAATTCCTTTTTATTTTTATTTACAATTCTTTTTCTCCATTATAACATATTCTGAAAAAAGCGAGAATAGAAATTTGAATATCATAATTTGCCTAATTTTTTATGAAATGCATTCAAATAAAGTTTAGAAAGAATATATTTGAATAAAGACTGGTCATTTAATATTAAAATAATCAGTTATCTATTCGAATATTTTCTCTTAACTTTATTTGAATGCATTTCGTAAAATATACAAAATATAAAGTTCAGTTTTCTATTAATGTTCCTCTCTCACTATAAAGCTCTATATACTTATTTAAAATTTGGATAATCTAAATTCTGTTAAAAATTATTACAATTTTAGATTTCTATTTTCGTAAAATATCCAAGTTTAACTACTGATGAACTTCGAAATTTATTAATGATACAATTAAGCTATATACAGTATACTAAAACGGTTTGTAATAAATGATAAAATTCAAATGATGGATGACGTTAATTTGAAAATTCAATATTAGCATTATTATAATTATAATTGATGCAATTGTCTAACATGAATATATATCACATTTTATTTTACATGCCAGATGCTTGCTATCAATAATAAGTGCTTTACGTTCCTTGTCATTTCAAGTTTTTCTTTAATTTGCGATTAAAATTTCGTCTTTCTGAATAAATTTTTATGAAATATGAAACGAATAATATCTTCGAAACTTTGTCAATATTTCTAATCAAAATTAGTTATTCGTGTTTAAATATCGATAACAATATGAGTTGTAATTCTTATAAACAAATGAGTTTTAAAATCGCAGAAATATTTTAAAAAATTGTTTTGTTTTGATCACCTTGCATCTACAAAATTCAAAATAAATTTCTAGAGAAAAATAAAATTATGCGTAAAAGAATTAATGCATTTAATGTTGTAATATGTATTTAAGACGATCGCGGCCATTTTAAATTTTATAATAAATAACGGGAAGAGTTGCTGTATGCAAAAAATTCTTGTTCCATGATACTTCGTATCAGTATCGACCGTAAACGGAGTCTCGCATAAAGCATCAACGTTGATTATTGCAAACACCATGACTCCATGACCGTTCAGAGAAAATATATATTTTACTTTATGATGTTTTAGATGTTGTCGAAGAGAAGTTGAGAAGCGATTCGATGTTTTCGGTTCTCTAATCAGGAAAATCTTTAAAAAAATTTGCTGGAAAAATTGTTATGAAGAAAAACTTTTTCTGTCTTAACGTTAATTTACATTGTCAAATGTGAAAGTTATATGCATTCATGATTTAAAAGTTTCAAAGAGCAAGAAAAATTAAGATTAAAAAAGTATTTTTTTTATGAAGAAATTGCAATAAACTAAATTTCTCGGTAACTTCCATTAGATTAAAACATGTTAATCGAGGCTGATAATGATGAAGATGGTGATGTAGCACCATCTTTATATATTAACAAATTCGAAAACTTATATAAAATCTTAATTAGAGATTTCTAATGTTTCCAAGAAAATTATTATTATTAGATTTTACAAGATTATTACTATCGCGAATTTTTTTCTTTCTTATAGGCCTACTGATTATTATTTTTAAACATTTTTAATGCTTAATGAAGCATGAATACAGTATAGGCCTACACTCTTGCTAATCTGACACCTCTTTGTGTAAGGAATTAACGGATTAACAAGAATGTAATGCATATTCAAAATATTTTAAAATAATATTATTAAAAATATATTAAATTCATTTTTTCCAATTATTTCAACTAGATTACGCAGAATATTTGCGAAACTTCTAAAATACAAATTACCGCAAATTTTTCTTTCAAATTTTTGAATATAGATTATTTTCTTTGCTAAAATATACGAGTTTAGCTTAGAAATCGTATATACTATATGTATATGTCGTATTATTTTGCAGTCGTAGTCGTAAGGTCGAGTGTAGGTTGAACAAGACAAAGAAAATTGGAGACCATAAAATAACACGTCCGTTCACTTTCGGGTCCTCACTCGAACTCCCCTTATTTTATTGGTGCTGTTAACCTCATTCCAAAAGGGACGAGATTAACAAAGTAAAATACAGAAAATATATACAAAATTTACAAAATTTTAAATATGTTATATATATATATATATATTATATAACACTTGACTTAAAATATTTAAGACTCATTTTTGCATCACGGGGTATATATATATATATATATTATATAACACTTGACTTAAAATATTTAAGACTCATTTTTGCATCACGGGGATAAAAAAAAGGAACGGCTGTACTGGGACTTAATGACTCATCACGAAATTTTTGTTATGAATAGACTACATTACGAACAAATGAGTGAAGTCCATGGATGAATGAGCGAACGAGCGGGATCCGCCTATGGGAGAGGTGCTTCTATTTTTTCGTTAGCCTACGGCGGTCAGGAAAAAAATATAAACGGAGGCACCGAAAATCAATAAATTGTCACGAAATTGTTAAACAAGTAGGCGAAGACCGTGGGGTGAACGAGAAAAGCGTGCCATGTAACAATGGAATCTGAACATTTTCTATGGGACGTTAAAACAATAGTGATGTTCGACCAATCCGGAAAAAAAAAATGGTTTTTGTTCAGAAATCTGAAGGTTGTTCTATGTTTCGATTTTGATGGAGAAAATCCGAAAGGAAAGTGTTTGTGAGGTTTGAAAAAAGCTGTGTTTTTCCTATTAATTTGAGTGTGGAGGTCAATTTTGAAATGGATCTGAACTTGGGAACGTTAGAGAATCATCACTAGAAGTGAGGATCAAATTTTACTAATGCTTTCGCATAAAAAACATTTAGCAGTGAGTTGGATAATCTTCTCGGTAAAAAAGTTAAAATTATGTGGCACCATCTGTTATGAGATTTTATTTTTAAAACTTTTTATATTATTAATTATTATAAAATGGCAAAAAGCTTAATTTTAAGAGTGAGACAAGTTTTATTTTAAAAATTGTAAATGTTAATAACGAGTAAAATCGTCATTAAGTCCGATCCTACTGGAGATACACACGACCCCCTCTATCTCCCCACCCCTCGACCTTTAACCACTAAAATTTAATAGCATCGATGCCTCTAATACACAAACATCCTTGCAAAATTTCAGAAATTTTAGACAAGTTATTAAGCTTCAAAGTGGGTGAACAAAATTGTGCTTCCCCACACACACTAACATCTATACATACAGGAAAAAAACCCTCTCAACTCTACATTTCTCCACGTTCCAATTCCCGTGTCCAAAAATGTAAAAATCTAGGGAAGATCATTTTTTGACCGATCATCATACTTTTCCTCTGTTATGTATAACAAGCAAAATAAAGGAAACAAACGAAATCGTTGTTCGGATAATAAGTTAAAAGTCCTTCGACATCAAAATCACCAGCCAAAACATACACAGTACGTTCGAACAGATGGGAAAAACTATAAATAATATTACAAGAAGAACGGGGACTATCAACATCAAGAGTGATAAAAAAACTGTTTCTACCATTAATATGTAGAATATACATAGATAGCTCTACGTGCATGACTAAACAATGGCCTATCAAGATGTAGATAAGACTAATATCGGAATTTAAAGAGAAAGTAAAATTTAAAATGTTTAGAAAATAGTTATACTAAAAAAATGATTTTTTTTTCATTAAAATTATTATTAAAGTTTTTATTAATAATAGTCTATATTGGGAACAAGAGGGCGAAGTGGGCAGAAGGCTTCGCCCTTCAGCTCATATTTACAAACTTTTTCACTTACGTTTAACCAATGTACACTTAAATTTTATAAAAAAATTCTCAATCGACATTTCAATTAATTTATAAATCTATTTGTATCATAATTATTATATTAAATATTTAATTACGCTATTAAATTAATAATAATATGACGATTTCTATTAAAATCAGTAATTTAATAATTTACATTCGTGTAGCTATTTCGATACACGAATATAAATTACATATTATAGAAATGTTCGTACCGCGAGGCTAGAACTCGTACAAACATTCCGCCAGAAGAAAAATATTTGAATGTAGATAAAAATCAAAATAAACAAAGTTCTGTAATTGGTGATTCATCCATTTGTTTAATTTTAATTTGCAATTTAAACATGTTTAAATTGCACTAATGGAATATTTTTACATTTAAATGAATCAAAATTTTTTATAATCCTCTATTCTCACAATTAAAAAAATTAAAATGCCTTCAAGGTGAGATGATACCGCATTAAAATAAATATTGTATTCATATAGAATAACTACTGTAACTGTTTGTTTTAATGCAACATTAGAATATCGTTTTGAAGACATTTTTAATTAATATAAAAAAAAGAAGTATTAGAATTAAGCACTCATTACCAGCTAAGCTCATTTGAACTGATGTGACAGTTCAGTAACACAGCCGAAAGTGCTTTCAAATGTAAGATGCCATCGATTCTAAGAGCTTTTCATCTAACAACTAAACATTATACATCTTAAAATCAAAAATGAAAATATCGTATTTAAAAATTGAACAAAAAAATAAATAAATTTAAGGCTTTTTAATACGAAAACAAAATCCCGAACTAATATATAACTATTAAAGACCATCAAACAAAGAAAATGAACTTGGTAAAGGATTATAGAATTTATATTAAAAGAAAAAAAATTTTAACTGTATTACAAATCAATTAACCACGCGACAGATTCGTAGTATATTAGTTTATAAATAAATTTTATATAAAAGTTGCTATTTTCTTTATTAGGCTATAAAAATTTTTCAAATAGCTTAAAATTCGATATAGTTATTTGCCGTTTTTCGTAGTAAACTGAGTGTTTACACGGCCTATTTGCATATAGATCTGTATAATGAAATCATCACCATAAATTACGATATGTAAAATTTTCTACAACCCATTTCTATAATTATACTAAATAATAAATGAATGAACGTTTATAGGCAAGAATAATTGATACACCAATTATTTGAATGAATGCTCGAGATCGAAAATAATAAATAATAAATTTTGATCTATCTAAAAATGAAAATAATTTCAAATGTCAAGAATATTTTAAAATACTTAAACGTAAAAAAAGAAAATTAAAAAATGCGAGCTCGAAAACGATACCGGGGATGTAACCCGATGCGTCAGGTTGCGTTGTGACGCACCCAAGAGAAAAACTTTACAATAATTTCCGTTTGTGATATTGGATCAATATGTTTTGTCATACGTGGAGAATTTTTTAAGCTAAAATTGTTTTTATTTGTTTATCTTTTTAGATAGATAGAGAGTGACTTATACACGAACATCATTTTAAATCTAATCAAATCGTGTTCGGAAAGAATCCATCATCCCTAACGTTTTTTTTTTATTTGTTATCGGTTCATCCAAAAATCGAAATAATGTTAGCGATAGGCGATTTATAAAAGAATATAACAATAACATTTGCTTTAAAATTGCGATATTCAAAATCCTTGGTCCAAATATTTCTTTCTATATTTCTGCTTCGTTGACTGGAAACTATGAAATTTTTTATAGTTTAACCTCAAAGTTCTTAAGACGAGCATTTGGTCACTGTTATAATACGTTTTTTTTAGAAATAACAAACGTAATTTCAAGCGAAATTGTGTGTTTACATTTACAACAATAACTCAAGATTATAAATAAGATTTTTTAAATTTTTATCATTCATAAATTATCAATTAAGATCTAAATTTTCTCGTATTATACTTTTTATAAAAGTAATTGCTTACTTGGCTATTAATTTTACAGTTTAACTTGCAAATAATTAATTTTAACATCTTCAATGTACTGTACATTATAAGATTAATTTTCTATTAACATTACTAACAATAAACTAAACATTTATCTTAAGTTTCTATAGAACTTAGTTTCTTGTTGGAATATTAAAATATTTAATTTAATGTAAAACAAAAGACAAAGTGAAAGCACGAATATAAACAAATTTTAAACGCATTAGTTTCGAGTAAATTCAAATGACACGAATATTACTGTTAAGTGTTTGTAAATGATACATACAAAAGTATCGTTCGAAAATTCCTTCTCGTCCTTTACAAATTGTTATCAAATACTTTATATAATACAGCTATTATATACCAAAAATTACTATTTAACGCACATCTCAGCTATAAAATTCTTGATGAAATAGTGGGATTTAATAAAATTAAAACATAAAAGGAGAAAAATTTGAAATCGCAACTTGCACTAAACATAATAAAAATAACAGAATTTTATAAATATTTCGTTTATAATGAATATACGCCTTTAAAAGTTGTGTTTTACAGACATTTATTTGTATCTATATATTGTCAGAAAATGTTTCTATAGCCTATATTTTAATAATAGGATGCATTTTCTTGCTTTACCCAGGGCAATTTGCAATTTGAAAAAACTGTAACCTATTTCTCACTGTCGTCATTCTGTCTTTCCTTAATCTGGAGAACGGAATTAGATAGATAAAAGTCGAGACCAGATATGGAAAGCTTAGGGACATGAGATCCCGATTAACTACATACGAACTTACAATTCAAACCGAAAGTCACGTTATTTTAATTCAAAACATTTCCCCCTTAAAGGAGTTAATAGATGATTGGCATGACTCTGTTGATAGCAGGAAAAGTATGATGTACAGGGGCAGCGACAAGACTACTAATTTGGTGTGGAGAGCATATATTTTAAATTAAATAAAAATATATAATTAAAAAGTGCAGCCCGGCATTGTGACGATAAATAAATAATTGCTAATTCCAATTAAGATTAAAACATCGAAATTATACATAAAAAAACTAAATTAAAGAGATATTTTTTTAAGTGTTAAAAATGTAGATGAAGATACTAGTTTAAAATTTTAGAAGAAGCACTTATCTTAAATTACCGATTATTCCATTGCGAGAGATCTAATATCAAATACGAATAAATTTATTTAATATTTTATTACGTTGAGATTATATATTAGTTCCGATTTCAAGATAAATTCTATAAAAGATAATTTTAATCATTTATATATGCAGAGAATTTTAAAGTTTATTCGTTTAGAAAATTTTTTAAAATATTTAATTAAAACAAATTTGTTAATTAATCCCGTAATTACAGATAACATTTTCGTTTAAACCAGACAAGATTTTAATTATTATCTCTGGTTAAAATTCTGGACGAAACACTTAAACAAAATGGATTTAGGCGTTTTATTTCAGCCATTAGAAAGTATGATTAATAGTTCCTTCGAGGCAAAAAGTCAAAACTTCCTGAAATCCTGTTAAAAAGCATAATTTAAAAAATAGAGAACATTTTTCATGTTAAGTCAAAAATTTTAAATAATAATAATAATTAGTCCGAACGAAAACACGCCTTTACAATGTTAATTATTCGTAACATTAAGTTAAATGATGACATAAATTACAGAATTTAAATTAAGATTAATAATATTTTAACATTATAACAAAATATTAGATTCATTATCAAAGTTTCGTAAATAAATTGAATGAAGATACAAATTTCTGTAATAAAATTAGCTAAATCAATATAATTATAATATTCTGTTAATTTAAGCCAATATTTGCCAAGATTTTTACATATTTTTATAATAAAAATTAAAAAAAAAAACTGATCTCGCGATGCTATTTTAAAACTTTCATTTTAAAATTACTGTTTTTTAAATTCGAATATTCTAGCTTTAAATCTCACTAACATTGATTAATCTAGAAATACATCGTAAATTTAGAGATTTCTACATTATTAATTAGAATATTCTAATTTTAATAGCATCAGCTTAGTATTATTATTATACATGCAAAATACAGGAACGAGATAAAAATTTAAATTTAAAATGAATGTTTTAAATTATTTTTATTTTATGGTAAGCTGCACTAAGTGATTTAGTGCAATAATATATAAGTAATAGTTTTATTGTATAAAAAATTATATTTTAGACATAAAGATGACATTCATTGAACCATTGTATAAATTGAAAAATTTTATTTTATTTTTTTTTGTAATAATTTTAAGCTTTTTGAACATAAGATTACAAAATTTATTTCTTAATGCAGATCAGATTATTATTTTTTATCTCTATAAAGAACTTTATAAGTTTACTTTATGTATTTTTTGTATATTTTTGTAGATTCAAATCCTTTTGAATATAATAACAATACAACTAGATCTATTTTACTCGGTGCTTTTAGTGAATCTTTACATTGATAAAATTTTATCTTAGTTATAAACTAACTTATAGAAAGTTTATGTCGTTAAATTCTTCGAAAAAATAGCATTTCCATTTTTATAATCTTACACAGATGTAAGAATTTGTATGATAAACTTTATTTGTATTTTGAATAATTTTTTTTTCTTTTGCATATATTTAAGTTATATGCACTGAATTTAATTTCACTTAAATATGCAAAATATTTTAAATGAAATTATAAGCATTAATTTAATGAGAAATTGTTATTAATTTCTTATTGTTAACAATTAAACATTTTTAATAATTAAAGCTTTTAAAGGCTTTAATTATTGTTATTGATATTATATAGTAGGTTAAATAAAAATTAATTTAAAAATATTTGTATACAATGAATAAAAATTAATTTATATTCGAAATTCCTTTGAAAGTTGAGGAGATTTTTTAATAGTAGTAGCGTTATTCTTATCATAAAATTCTTATCTCATTACATAAAAAGAATTTAACGCGCATTTTAACCCTTCAGGTAAGAAAAATTTGATTAAAAATAATAAAATAAACAATATAATCACGAACTAACTAAGAGGAAATTAGTTTAATTTTCTACCCGATAAAAATAAAGAAAAAAATTAATTAAGTTTATCTGATTACAGTAATTATATTCTTCGATATGTTAAAAGAACGTAAACAACACAAAAGGTAGAAATTTTAATTTTGAAAATTAAGTCTTGTTATCGATAAATCTTGTAAATATGATATTGTCAAAGGGAATCTTAACCCAATAATAGAATCATAATGAGGTTGCTACACAATTGGATTGAGTAGAGATAATTTCATTGGGGATTTCGTTATCATCACCTATCGAGTTCTCGTCTCGTAGGAACTCGTGTAACAAAAGTGTTAAGCGTACTTAGTATTAGTAAACATCTTTCTAAAATGCAATAATTAATAAAATAAACTCAACTTTATATACTAAATCATACATTAATTATAATTGACAATAAATATTTAACTTTCGGGTTTTTAGTTATTATTTCTAATAAAAAAAAATTATGATGTGTTATTAGTTAAATCCGAATGAAAAATAATAAAAATAATTATTTAATTTTTGTTTTTACATTAGTTTTAAAACAATTAGCCTACTTGTTTTGATTGATTCGGAATTTCTCTCACTTGTAGCACTTGATATCGATTGAATTTAACACTTTCATCAACCGTCCTCTCCAAATATGGAATTTTCGAAAAGGTAATTAAATTTTCAAACTAATTTATCCACTTAAATTTAATTTAATTGCGTAAGTCTTTTTTTTTAGCATTAAACAAAATTTGTGTGTATTATCAATTTATTGATTTAAACGAAAGTGAAGGAAAAACGCATTTTATTATCATTTTTTAATTAAAGATAAATAAATTTTTTCATAACTTAAAGATTGAAAATATTTAAATCTCTCGAGTTATAATCAAAAATTTATTTATATTAAA
>NW_019384916.1:269831-286674 GCF_000671375.1 Centruroides sculpturatus | reverse complement strand
GACTTTAATGATTAAATTTATAAAAGTAAAATTATTTAAGCTGTTTTTTCTTAATTCAAAATTTTTCCAAGTCAGATTTAATATTAATTATTTTATATTCACAAAAGCTGATTAAAAGTATTTTTATTATAATTAAATAATTCTCCAATGTAATAAATTTTACACAGAAATTCTTGATAACAATTAAAGATTAGAAGAATATTTTACATAAATTAACATTTATTATTTTCGATTATTTAAATATGATAATGGTAAATTAAAATTATTTAAAATACAGTAAAAAGTTTTAATAACAAATATATAATTTATGCAAATTTAAATTATTTTATGAATAAATAAACTTGCGAATAAGGCGTTAAATCTATTAATAAACAAATAAATTAATGGAAAATGAATTTTTCTACCTCGAGTAGCAATTTTAGAAAGATAAATCTTCCAAAAGAATATAATTTAACTAATGAGAAACTAAAGGTAAATAGGATAAAAGTATTTTCTCTAAAGGAACTTACTTTTGAGAATGACGTAAATGTCGTCTTGCATGCTCTGTATTGTCGAGCGATGATAATGATCGTCAGGAACCGTGTTGTGCTGAAGATAATTTCCACAAGCAAACTGATAGAAATCTGTACAAGGATCCGCCGTATAATCCATCTTTTCTAAGATGGAAGCCGCTAAAATATATTTCGTTTCAATAACGTTAATTTTATCATTTTAAAATATTTTATTTATTTATTTTTCAACAATTATACCTGTTAATACACAATCTTTCGACTTGCAAATATTTGAAACATTTTCTCTTGTTCTTGAATTTCCTGTGGGATTACAAGGAAGTTAAACATTTACGTTCAGATACAAATTGTGTATTAACGTTAACATTTTACCGTTTTACTGGTTTATTATTATTATTATTATTATGTTAATAAAATGTTAAAGGAGAAGGGTGTGTAGCCTATTAAAAATCAAAATGGTCTATATTGTAGTCTTACAATTTGTTTAAATGAATTATTATACATTATTCAGAGTAAAACTTTCAATGTGAATTATTTCTTTTACATCAATTATAGCTCAAAAATTAAAAACAAAAATTAAATTCCTATTTAAAATATTAACATATTTGTTTCAAAAATTTCAAATCTTAATTCTTTTTTATAAAATATTTAAAAATCAAACTCATTAATTTAAGAGTGAACTTCATTAATTCTTAATAGAAGATGCGAATGGAACACTTCGATTAAAACGAATTATTCAAAAAAATTTCGTGTAGCGAAGAAGAAAAAATGAAAAAAATCGGTTTTTTCCCCTTTCTAATAAGAAAAAAACACGCGAAAAGATAACGTCATAAAATGAAAAATTTCAAATAAAGATTCGACTTTACATAATTAATGGATGAATTCAAAATAATAAAAGTCTTTTGCTCCGTATCATTAATCACATTTTAGACAAATAGGTAAAAATACATTAAATGCGTATGTTTACTCGTCAAAGTCAAAAATTTTAAATATATGAATTTTCAAATCTAGAAAAAAGAAAAAAAAAACATCAAATTTCAAACCAATAATTCGTTGGAGTTGAATGATGTTATTGATCTTTTTTCCCCCTTCAGATATTACAAATTGGTGCTTATTTCTTATTTCTCCTCGGGCTATGTACAATTTCATCTTACATACTTTATCTATTTAAGTTTATCTCGTTTGCATAAGAAATTTTCTTATTCTAATATTAAAATATTTATCTTGACAAAGAAAAATACTCGACAAAAATATGTACTTTTTTTTTACATCTATTTTCTCTACGAAAATAAATTTTCTTAATTTAATTTACATCTGTTAATTTTTTCGTTTATTTAATAAATCTTTCTCGTACCGAAGTTTCATTTTTTTTTAAAGTTTTTAATATACAAAATCAAATGATAAACATAAATTTTATAATATGTTAAAGAATAATTACAATAAAATTATTCTTATTATGTTAATAAATTAATTACAGTTATTTGTAATGTTTTTAATTTAAATAAAAAAAACTAATATGTTTTAATTTTATAAACAGAATAAAACAGAACTTTTAAGAGATTTTATACCTTTTCCCTCGCTTTATATTTAATATATAAACTTAAAATTTCAATTAAAAACGTGTAGATTTTTTAATTAAATTTAAATTCGTAAAAAGTCTAAATGATTTGTTTGAAAATTAATTAAATTTCTTTAGTATTAAAACAAACTGTTTACTTTTTTTTATATCAATATCTAAATTTGAATTTTTAAAATATATTCAGAACATCTGCTTTTAAGTTTAAACGAATAAGAAAAATGGCGAACATCCAACTTCGTTCACCTATTATTTTAATTTTTCTTTTTTAATTCTTTGGTAAAACAACTGAAACAGGATACTTTTTAATTGTTAACGTATCGATAATTTTAAACAACCTTAATTAATTACAAGCAACCTGATACTGAAAAGGCAGTTTAACGTAATGAAAAATTATAAAATTAAAAAAAAATCATTTTTTTTAATACGGCGAATGTATATTTATTCGTTTGAAATTAAATATCATTGCTATTTCTTTTTTTCTTTTTATTTTTTAAAATCTTTTCCGATATATTATATTAAGTTACTTTTATAAAAATAAGAGAGAAAACTTTTAAAAATTGATCGAATTTAATTAATGATGCCAAACTTATTTTTGAATTCTTTAAGAATTAACAAAGTTAAAAAAAAAAAAAAATAGTTACATTATACAAAGAACTTGATGAGACGGAATATATTATAAATAATAGTTTATTTTCTTTTAATTTCATTTTTATGTACTTTTTATTTCCTTTCCATAGATTTAGAGTTTCTTTGTTAAAGAATTTAGAAAGAGTTAAGGATAAAAATTTCATGGCAAATGCCTAAAAGATTCGGAAAACTTTTGATAATTCGTGTAAATGGCTAAAAAAAATTACTATTTAGACAGATTACTAATCAATCTTTCATGTTTCACTTCACTTAACTCGGTTTTAAAACGTTGAAAGATTGTACAAGCGAGTTTTTACTAGAAAACTCGACCTATATAACAGACCACTTCTAGCTTTAAGCTCTTTCGTTATGGAATTCGTAATTTTATGTTTCTACAACGTATTTTCTTTAGATTAACATCTTTTCATATTTCAAAAATAAATTCACTAAAAGAATACTTACGTTCGTTTAATAAATTGATTAAAACGAGTGCTGTGCATATTATAAAAAGAAGTAAAGAAACGACAACCAAACTTCTTTCAAATCTTGTTCTTCTAATCCACCAATGACAGTTCCTAAAGAAAATTATTATATTAAAATTAACATATTACTTATAAAACTAGATAATATAATTTTAAAAATAATATTTTATTTATTCTCTACGAGTCACTTATTTATTTTTTATTATAAATACATTAATGAAGGCATTTAAAAATGTCATTAAATTTAGCCAATTAAGTCAATTTTAGATCGAATTTCTGTAATCCTATAACTAGTTTGTATATAATAAATTAAAGTATAAAATTATTTTTTAACTCTAGAGATTATATTATTTTTTTTTCATTTACAAAAGCTTATCTTACGTTGTGTTTTCAATTTATTAAAAAAGAAAATTGCCAAAGGTGTTAATTTCCAGTTAATTTGCTTATACTCACACGCTTAAGAAGTTAATAAACGTTGGAGATTAGTTATAATTTATTAGACATTAAAAAAAATATATTTATTCAAACTGCATTAATAATCGATTAAATAACCTTGAAAGGAAAAGACGAGTGAGAAGTTTTCGAGAATATGCAATTTCCTATAACTTTATGTCTGGCGACTGACGCCGAACACGACGTTTCAAAATGTCCATATTTCTTTAGCGACCTTGCCCTGATTGCACACATCCTGACACGAAAAAATAAAAAGAGAGATTAAATTCTCTCATACAGAAATTACTAACTTAAAGAGGAATTCAGTAAATGGAAGAGTTCTGCTTTGAGTCGTATATTCTAAAATTATATTTATGGATAGAATAAGCAATTAGTAAAAGCAATTACTTCACTAATTTCATCTCTTATATTATTATTGAATTGCCACAGTACAAGAGAAGATAATTCATTGTTTATCCTAAAATTATGGCTTTTTTTTTTACAAATTTCGATTGAATTTCTTTGCTTCTTCAATATAAAAATATAATTTTTAGCATGATTTTTTACATTATCTAAGTGCAATTTTTTTTCTTTACTTTCTGCTGTTAAATTATGATTATTTAACATATAATTTTTATATTTTTAATTTTTTAAATGATTGAAAATATGATTCAATAGTTTTTAAGAGTGAAATTTATAAAAATTATCTACTTTGTAAACCATAAAGGAAATATAAATTATTGATATTCGTTTCTTTTATATAATTAAATGGAAATTGCAAACGTCGTCTAGAGTTGTCAATTATTATAATCGGGAATAATTTATATATTAACTTGATGGATAATTAAAGCGTTTCAGATAAATGGGAGAAATACACCATTACATAAAAAGCATAAAACTTAGTATTTAAAGTAAGCAATTCCAATTTTAAAATAGTTTATACAAAAAATGGAATAAACATTTTGGCATTTAGTGCACTATAATAATCGATATCATTGTCAGTTAGCCAAATTTTTAAATGCAAATTATTGTAATATAAACCTTAGATCTTTGCTTATTTTTTCTTTCGATTGTATAATATTTCGATTTATTTCGATGTTTTAAACACGTGGCCATTCTTGCACTCACCGTATCTGCCGCTGTGTACAGGAAATTGAAAAATCATACTCTAGTCAAGTTATATTTGCTGATAATCCATTTATATATTCTCTGAATAAACATCGTGAGGTGCATAAAACAGATAAGACACGCTCCCCGATAATATCGTTATTACAAGTAAAGTAAATACGCTTCTTATCATTTCCGTCGCTGGAAGGAATGCGTGGCAAATGCCAACGACAGTAATAAATAAAAAAAATACAGAGATTACGGAACAT
The DNA here is from genome assembly GCF_000671375.1 of Centruroides sculpturatus. Classification (NCBI taxonomy): domain Eukaryota; kingdom Metazoa; phylum Arthropoda; class Arachnida; order Scorpiones; family Buthidae; genus Centruroides; species Centruroides sculpturatus. The sequence goes on along the minus strand of NW_019384916.1, from coordinate 281,669 downwards.
TTTTGGGGCATCAAAATGATAAATTAGCATTTTACCTGTAACGTGTAGAGAGCTGTTCCGTAGCTAGTTTTGCCTCTTCGGGTTTGATGGCGGTAACGCTGTTGGCTTCTGGCCGACTGCTGCCACGAATCATGATTCGGGAATTGTTGTAACGTGGGCGTCACATTTAAATTCGCATCTTACACCGCGTCCTTCCTTCGTTCGGATGAAGAGGCGAGTGTTGAGCGCGTGCTCCGATCACACGTTTCACCTCCTACATCCGTTGCTATAGCAACGTCAGCTTCAGCATCTCATCCTGCACGATCGCAATAACGCCAGCAGCAGCTCTTTCCTTATTCCGAAGTATAACGCTTTATCATTTTGCATTCGCATTCCGCAGATAAAAAAACTCATAATGGCAACTTTCGCCGTTTTTATGTAATGCAAGTTCTTTCGTTGTTTCGGTAATTAAAGCAAACAATCTTTTAAGTTTCGTCACGCGCAGATATTTTTCTTTTCTATATACACAACTTTTTCTAGCGGATTATTTGCTGGAAAATCTTCAATTCGGAATTTTAGAAAAAAAAATAATAATAAAACGAAAGTTGAAGCATTTAATATTTCGCAAAATGTTTATTCAGCTCCGGTATGAAGCGGGTGAAGAGTCAAAATTGCTATCCTAGGGGACAATCAGAGCATTTATTGGATTCTTTCACCGACATCTGCTTCGAAATAAAATCGATTGAAAGACGAAATATTATCACGTGAAACCCAATTCTGCTTTTTACCTTTGTCTATTTTTCTTTTTTTTCGGCTGACAACATTGAGAAATTATTCCTCCATTATCTCGAGAAGCGACTAAATATCAATTGTATTTTTAAAGGCACACTTTACTTAAATGTACTTTCCTAGTAAGAACATGCTTATAAAACGAAAACCAAAAATATTTTTAAAAATTAATACGAAATACTAAATTTATTTTTTAAATTAATTGACAATTATTTTGTCTTTAATATTAAAAAATTAATTATTACTATAATTTTTTTTTCAGTATACATAAAAATATTTTATAACGTAAATAGCACATTTCAAAAAATTAATTTCGTGATTAATAACTGCTTTTATATTTCATCCCACGCTCTATTGAGAACAAAGACTTAGAACCCAAGACATTTATTAAAGCAAAGTCACTTATTTCCTGTAATTAGACAACCTGGTATGGTCGAGAAAATTAAGAGCGGTTATTCTACTTATTAATTACTTTACATTAAAAATATTTTATAAGCCATTGGAAATCACACGTTTTCTTAATACATATTAAAAAAATTTAATGCAATTTTTTTTAATTTTACTAATTTGATAGTCTTATAATGATTGAAAAACTAAAGCATTAAAATTTATAAATTAATTAAAATAATACAAAAATGTTAGAAATTTTAAAAATATACGTTCTTTACATCATTCAAATTAAAATGATTTCGAAAATTTTGAAATATTTAATAAAGAAATGAATCGAAATTGAATTAATTTTGTTAATTTAAATGATTAAATTTGTTTTAAATTTAAAGATTGTTGCAGTGCTTTATTGAAATTTAAATTTGCTACAAGACATGATTTTTATTAAATTTGTTAAGTAAACGACGTAATGATAAAAGTATAGAAGTTGTTTACATTTTACTTTCAAAAAGAAATTAATATTTTTAATTTTATTTTGAAAAATTTATTAAAAATAAGTTATTTACTTTAATTTTTTGGTCATTTACCTTTTAATAAAATATTAATTATGCACAAAATATTTTTACAGAATAAGAATTACATAAAAAAAATAATTAAAAAAAATTGGGAGTATATTAGATATTTTTAAATGGTTTTATGTAATAATTATCTGTATTTTTAATCTACAAACAATTGTAGAATAGATTTTAAGAATGTACACTTATATTTCGCTGTTAATGATTTTATAAAGTATATTTAATAACACAATCAAAATATTAGCAAATATCTATTCTGAATCTTCAAAGAGAATAAATATCACTTATAATATAATTTAGTTAGCAAATTAATTTTATCACTTCGATTGTAATGTTTACAGTATTTTAATAGATTTAAACAAATTTAAAATTTATATAGCCTATAGCACGTTTCCATAGTTGACATAATACCTTATGTTTCACAAAAGAAATCGAAAACAAATAATGGCGATGATTAAGAAATTTTAAAAAATTAAAATTTTATATCGCATTTTTAAATTGTTCAATAAAATGAAAAAAATGAAATAAAATGATTAAGTTTTTCAACTTTTTCACTTACATTTTCCTCTCATTTTGTTATCTCTACACGTATCTATGTTTTCCTGCCATTCCTTTTTCATTTTATTCTCAAATTTCACACTCTTGCGATATTTTCAATGATAATTCTTACTTAAAAGTTTACACTTGTATTTCGTTATGTTTTAATCTATACGTTTACTATTTTCTCGTTCGTTTTGACATAAATTTTAATATTTTGAACCTCGCGAATTTAAATATTTCTGCATTCCACGATATATTTAAATAATCGATTTTATTATTAATAAATAAATTTATACATTTAAAGTGAATTTTGCGTTGAATCAACAAAGCATCATCTACAGAATTAATTAGAAATAACGAAAACATTATTGACGGTAAGGAATCTATCTATCTGTCTTCCTGATTAAACTAATTGTAGTTGAAGTTGAAAGTGCAATTTGTATTCAATTTTAGTATCAAATTACAATACAATAATTTTCTGAAATAATCCCGCGAAATAAAATGTGGTTAATTCAAACTGAGTTATCAAATTACAGAGTTTATAAAAAAAAATGTTTTAATATTTTCTGAACTTAAATTTTACACAATTTAATTATACAAAAAGCGTAATAATAAAACTACAGAAGTTATTTACAGATTATCTTAAAAAATAAATTAATATTTTCTATTTTATCTTGAAAAACTTATTAAAAATAAGTTATTTACTTTAATTTTTTTGTAATTTACCAGTTATTGGAACCGCATCACAGTTTTCACTTTTGGGGCTACATTCAACATTGTTTATTTATTCAACATTCAAATGTTTATCCCATTAAGTAATCTGAATAAATGAACGATTAGATTGCATGTTGTAAAATACTCTGGTATAATTTAAGTTCAAATAATAATAATTCAGAACAGATAAACAAAAATTTAGATCATTTTTAGTGCTCTTCGATTTACAAAAAAATAACTTTCACATTCGATAACCTAAAAAAAATTATTTAAATTAAACATTTCTGAATATTTCTGACTTTCTAGTAGAATTTACCACTAGATTTAATATACAATATATTTTTAAAAATTGAATAAAACAATCTGAAATTGAAGAAGAGAATCATAAATTTTGATTGTTAGATCGACAAAGACAGGTGAATAAAAGATCTTTATAAGCAAAACTAATTATTCGACTGTAAATGTAACACATCACTAAATTAATGATTTTATTAGATTCTTCCTTTATAATATTGAAAAAAAAACAAAGTCGAATAATAAAATAATAATTTAACTTCAAATTATCATCGAAATATTAAAAATCACTCTAATCTAAATTAGTAAAAGAGTTTTGATTTATTCTCCAATTGTGTGCAAAATTTTAATTAATTTTGAAAAATAAAAAAAATTACTAACATTTACAACAATATTTCGAATCTCATACATAAAAAATCCTCCAAAATTAACTAAAAAATTAAATTTAAAAATGCCAAAGTATTATTCATATCGTTGAAATTAAAAGCATAATATAAAGAATATAATTCTTGCAAGATATTTTTATTTTAAATGTAATGTTTTCAAGCAAGATTAACTTGCCTTTCGTCAAGAAAAAAGTTTCTCATAATTATTAATCAAAATATAACTCTCTCAAAGGATCACAGAAGTACTTTCCAGTGATGGAATATTAAACACCAGCAATAACAAAATTCCAGACGTAACATCTTAATTAATTCTTTGTTAATTAGAAGAGAACAGACTGTTTTACTACGTTAATTAATTTTAAACCACAATTTTAAGTAGAGAAAATTATGTAGTAAAAGCAAACCAGAGTTACAATAAATAAAGTTTTATATATAGTATTTACGGCCGTTTTTTAATTATTTTTTTGCTCATTATTCTTGAGTAAAATTCAGAGCTTCAGAATTTAGAAATTTGTCAACTGATGAGTCAATATTGCTTAGGAATATATAAATTAGAATTTGTTTATATGGCATATGCATTTAAAACCACCAACAAAATAACAAAAGTACATAGTGCTTTAATATATACTTTTGAGTTTTATAAGATTCAATTTCAATTCTCCAACGTGCTTTTTTTTCTCCCCAAATATAATCTGTATTAATAAATCCATCTTAAGTAGCAATAAGCAACAATGATAATGATTTATTTCAAACGCAGTTACAAACACAATAAATTCTATTGTAAATGCAGCTATTACCTTAATGGAATTCAATTCGGAGTAATATCAGAAAATATGCTTTAAAAAATCTTAAATAATAATAAAAATGTTGAAATATTTTAAAAATAAAAAAAGGTAAACTGGTAGGCACACGAATCGTTTTAAATTACAACATAGATGTTAATAAATAAATTAGGTAAAAACGCTCCAACAATTTTTGCTTTCAATACCGATTTGCTGTAAAAATCAATAATTTTCAATATATAATATATATAACCAAGCCAATACTACATTATTTAAAATCAGGATATTAATATTTGTAATCAAGACAATACAGTGTATTGTCGAGACAGATTAAAATTAAAGATTTTCCTGGAGAGTTTAACACCACAGTAGAAACAAAGCAGCTACACAAGAGATATCTGGATGCTGAGAGACATCGAAAGTCTTAAGAAAATCCAGGAACAATGTGTAATTAGGAAATCATTCCCAATCTTTACAAGTGCTGAACTCAGTGAATCATACCCATTAAAAAATGACGAAAATGAAAATAGCATCATATCGATTTAAGACAGTCCAAAAGAGATTTGTTCAGAAATTTTCTAGCTTTAAAAACATTTTAAGAAGAATGTTTGGATTAGTTAAACGATTTCTTGATTGATAATTTACCGGTTCTCCATGAGTAAATGTAAAAATCGTGATTTCCTTTATCATCTTCGATCGATTTAATAGAAAATTTGATGGATTCGAAAGTCACTTCACAATTTTAGAACAGGAATTATTTATAACTTTTATATTATTCATAGATACATTTACTCATTATTTTAAACTGGAATATTTTCTCCGTTAGAAGCGTGCATAATAATTTTAAAGATTTTTGTCACAAGAACTTTTGCATTTTAAACACCGAAAATATGTATTAATGGATTTCCATTATCATCAGCATTTTGTATTTTTCGTTAATTTTATGTAGTTTTTTTTTTATTATGAAATATTTATTTATTTTTATCGCATTATAAATTTAGAATGAACTTTTAAGTATTCAGATAAAATTGTAATGCAAAATAGTTATGTAAATTTTTGATAATCAGATAAAATTTTTATAACTTGGAATTAACATAATTTATTAAAAAAACTCGTAAAATTTTTTCATAAAATAACTCTTGACTAATCTCATTTTTGATTTATTTCAACTGTTTGATTAATTTGTTAATAATGTTAAACATAGAAAACATCAAAAGCATCATGAATTTTTCTCAATATTGATTGCCAAAGTTGAATTGATCTTTTCTCCAGATTCAGTTTTCACGTATAACTAAGATTAACAAATAATAAAATTTTTATACTGTATCCATAAATGTTTATTAATATACATAGCGTTATGAAAAATATAGACAATTGATATTTCGTAGTTGGCCTGTATCATACATTCCAATTCCGTTATTGGAACCTAAATCCTAACTGGACTCATATGATAGATTGTGATGTGGATCGAATTCAAAATCGACTCGAATTCCTCACCTCGTCGAACTGGCATTCTTTGTGTATACAGAATGTAAACCAAAACATTACGCCTAGCTATATTGTATGTTGCTTCTATTACAAATACACTGGCGTACAAACATAAAACCCGTGTAAAATCGACACCATGAACATTGAGCAGCTGAAACTTACATCATGTGTAAATCAGAAAATTGCCATCATATCACCAAAGTATCATGCAAATATTGCACAAGAAGCGCAACCGTGCGACAAAATTTAATGCGCTTTCTCTTCATAATAATCGTCTGCGACGACCACTAACAGTAAGAAAGTGTTCCTGATACATCAGTAACTTATCAGGCATCCCTCAGAGAAGGCATCTGGGTTCATTGCCATAGAGGACTATTCATTTAGCGTTTTTATTATGTATAGTACTGTACATCTGTGTGCGTTGCTTCAATTTTGAACACGAGTATAAAAGTGCACACATGTATATGTAGAGGGTTATTTTTGATGGCGTAGTTGCCATGCCGCTGACATCTTTGTCATGGGGACAAATCCTATCTCAGCTCCTATGAACGATAGAGAACGGTTTAAATTATAAAGTCATAGTTAGATATAAAACTTTTGTTAAAATCACAAATTACCTCTAACAATAAACTAAAGTCTTTATTGAATAGGATAAATGAATTCAAATGTAGGTATAAAACATTGATTCAGCTCCTATTAGCAAGTCGAGAATAGACTTGCTAATGAGCTGATAACAAAAAGGTGAGAGTGAATATTAAAAATAATAAACTAGAGGATTGCATGAATAAGTGCTGTTTAAGTTTATTTGAGAGGGCTTCGAAATTGGAAGACAGAGGAAATAATTTAGTGTTATCAAAGATGTTAGGTAAAATCTGTTTAATTATGTTACAATAGTTTAATTGCAGATGATAAAATACTTTTATACACTTGTAATATGGATGGTGAAATTATTTAAATTAATGATGATAACTGTTTTTTAGGGGTTTAGTTTATAAGGAGCATTTTGGAAATATGTGAAAAAATTCTTTTCGAAGAGTAGATATGAGCAAATATAAATGATAATAAGAAAAACTGTTGTTTTATAATATTTCAAGCCTTTTAAATAAGGACTGTTTTCTTAACTTTTAAGCTATATAATTCGGATATTTTTGTTTTGTAGAAACTTGGCATATATCTTAAAGAATAGGTTCTTTATTCTCTTCTGAATATTAAATTTGTTCATTGCTTAGCTCGAAAACCTATGAACCCGAAAATACCAAGTGATTTGTGGAGTTAAATTAGTAACAGTATCTAAGCTAGAAAAGTTATATAAATCACGTTTTATTTTGGTACGGCAGATTGATTTTCATGAATTGCCTAGTATAGTAATTACTGTCTTTGTTCCGCCGGATATTTCTTACAATGAAAGTTTTACAGATGTGTTATCCGCGATAACGAAATTTTTGTTAAATGATATGTTGATTTTATGTGGGACTTAAATACAAGAATGGATTATCTCGATTATTTGGTGTTTTGTTCTGAAAATTGCAATATGTAACAAGAGCGTCAGAGACAGAGGAAGACATCTTTGTAAATTTTGTATTGAGAATGATGTCATCTATTTAAATGGGTTACTCCCGGGTGATGAGAAAGGAGAGTTTACATATCATTCACGTAATGATATTAGTTTGATAGATTATGTAATTGTTCCGCGTGATATATTCACATCGATTGTGTGTGATATGACAGTTTTATCAAAAGTGACTTTTGACTGTTTATCATTAGTGACTTTTTCTGCCTATGATTTCCTATACAAGATTTTAAGAATAAAGTATCGGTAAAATGGCACAGTAAAATGAATACGGTATTTTCTGAAGCTTTAGCTAATATATAATGGCATGGGACATGGATAATTTCTCACCAGGAAATTTATTGAATTGTATAATTAAGGAAGTAACTAGTATTGGCATGATTTTTTCGAAAATAAGAAGGATTTCTGGTAAAAGTACAAATAGTATGTCGTATAATAAAGATTGTCTTGGATAAAGAAAGAAGTAAGAAGAATGTTTAGGAAAGTTAAAATATCACACACGAGTGAAAATTTTAAGTTAAATAAGGAGAAACTTAAACATCATAAGCAATTATGTAAAAGAAAGAAACAGTCTTTTTTAATATAAATAAAAATTTAGTAAACTGTAATAATTCGAGAGAAGTTTGGAAAATTATTAATGACTTTAAGCGTAATGTCATGTCGTGACTATAGAATCCCGATTCTTCTTTAATAAAATGATTCCATTTTTTTGCTGAAAAATTTTCAGAAAATATGAAGGAACTGAAGGAGGATCAATTAAGGCTGGGTGTAATTATAATCTCAGAACCGGCTTCGGAATTCACTTTTCCGTTTACAATACACGAATTAAAACGATTGTTTCAATATATTCAGACTGGTACAGTCTCAGTATCGAACTTATTAAAACAGAATTTTTGAAATGTTTCTCAGAGAGGTTTTTTAATGGTTTCACTGAGATTGTTTAATCATATTAATTAAAAGTACGATTAATTTTCCGGAGCGATAGTTTGAGTCATTGATAACTTCAATTTTTAAGAAAGGACTTTTAAATGATCCTAGAAATTATCGGTCAATTTATTTGTTCCCAGTGCTAGAGAAACTATTTACTGTTTTTTTTTGGAAAAAAAGTGCAAGATTACTATTTATAATTACGATTTATTGTTATGAACAGTCGGGTTTTCGATATGGGACTCTTGTTCGTACCAAATATTTACTTTGAATGCTTATAAACAAATGAAATTAAGGAGGAAAGAAAGAAGAAAATTGTATGTTATCTTTGTTGATTTCAAATCTGCTTTTGATAACATTAATCATAGAATGTACTTTTGATTGTTAGAGAAAATGGGCTTGGATAAAAACTTCCTACTTCTGAAACAGATTTAAATCAAAGCTGCTGCAAGGATTAAAATAATGAATCAAATGACCGACTCATTTGATCTTTAAAAAAAAAAGGTGCATTAAGGACGAAATATTGAGCCTTTTATTATTTAATTTATATGTCAATGGTTTAATAGTGCGACTGAATTTAACTAATTTACCCGAGACTTACCTTTCGGAGAATGTGATGATACATGTTAATGTACGCGGATGACACAGTAAGTTTGGCAGATACGCCTTTAATGCTACAGAAAAAAATAGTATATAGGATCAATTCTGTAAGGATTATGGATTAACAGTGAACTTAACAAAAACTAGAGTTGTGATTTTTAGAAAAGTTGAAAAGCTTTAAGTATAGATAAATGTCCAAATCTAGTTCAATACATAAATTTAAAAAATAATCAACATAGTAACAACGGGACTTATGAAGAAAATTTTGTTTATTTCGAAAAATTTCTTCAGGAATTACGAGATTTTGATCGCTAACCGACGATATAGTATCAGAACAATTAGACCTATATCTAACTTACCAACAATCTGTCCACAGCATACGCTCTTTTTGCCTTATACTGTCATGGCGGCGCCTACTTTCTTTGGCTTCAGACGGCGGCGCTAGATTCTACGATAACTTTTATCCGATTTGGGGTCTGGTATTTATATGTCGTAGATTATTACAATATCAAAATAATTAATGGTAAAAATGTGAATTTAGTAGAAAAATCCAATATTTTTATGAAATTAATCATCAACTAAGAACGATAATTGATACAAGACTACGAACCTCTTTCAATATAGTGTCGGAGTAAATAAACATTCGAATTTGGAAAGAAAAAATAATAGCACTACTATAAATTGTGGAAGTCATCGTCGTAATCAAAAATACTATTTCTGCTCTTAGCAATGTTATATGAAATTAAATTTCTAAAAAATTATAAAATTTGTTAACAAAAATTATAACATTAAGCTATTTAACTTTACGCGTATTCTCATAAAAACCATCTGTGAGATTTTTAAAAATACAGCATACTCTAGCCCTCGAAAATATGAGTGTAACTTTTATATTTATGGCGAGAAATAAAAGCTTACCATGCAGCATTGTCGCATAATTTTCGTAACGATAGTTTTGTATATACGCACAAAAGTTACCATTTGCAGGATCAATTGCAAACGCGCAAATACTGGGCAATTGATTATGCGATTCGGAACTGCATATTTATTAACCTAATCAATATTTAAAAAATATGAGTCGTCTCCTTCTTTCCTCATAGCGTTTTTCCTCATTGGTGCAGGGTCCGCTTGTTTACGTGTATTCCTCTACTTTATTCGATATAGCACATCATTTGGTGAAATTTCCAATGTTTCTCTATCTTCTATGATTCGGTCAAGCTACCGTTTTTCGGGGTGTCCACCTGGGCTGGTTTTCCATTGGTCTTAACAGAGGATACTTTTGATCATTTTTTCAGTTGTCATCACTGCGCATAACGTGCTCATATCACCGCAATCGAACTTCTCGCATCTTGTCTATAATTGGTCTAACTCCTAGTTGTTTTATAATGTCATCACTCATTTGTGATCAAATCGCGCAAGACCCAATGACTATCGTAGGATTTTCATTTTCATGGCTTGCCTATTCATGTTTGTTTGTGATAGGCCAGCATTCTGACCCATACATTGTTACTGGTCGGACGACTGACTTATAAATTTTTGCCTTAAGATTTATTGGCATCTTTTTTTCGCAAAGTATTCCGGTTACCGCTCTCCATTTCATCCAGGCAATATTGATTCGTGCAACCAATGTCTGGTGTTATTTCGTTAAAAAACATGTTAAATTACGAGATAGGTAAAATCCGAACATTCTTAAAAATCATGCTAGAATATGGTCCTAGAAATGTATTTGTATGTGCATTCAGAATGAATAAAATGAATAAAACACACACTTATCCAGTGCAAACGCTTCTGTGAAAGCCTTTATTTCATATCATATATTGTACAACGATCGACAATTCTAGACATTTTACACAAGATAATAAACTGTTAAAGCTGTCTTTCGAAAGCAATGAAGGATACTTGTTTCCTTTCCTGTTCGTCACTGCCGTTCTAAGTTTCAAACATGAAGAAACAGATTTCATCATCATTGCTATGTGCATTAAGTACTTTCTTTTGCGTTTTGTATTCCATGATTAGTTGCAACCGTTTCGGCAAGTTTCCTTTTTTTTGCCGCAAGAAGGGAGGTTATTCGTTAAGGTTGCTGAGTTGTGCTAAGGTATACTCTGAAGTCATAACGAAAGAGATTTGCAGATTCGTATGTAAGTGAGAAGACACCGAGTCAGACTCAACAGTTATAAAAAATTGTCCCGATTTATTTGAACACAAAAAAGAATCTTACAAAAACCATGTCTTCTTAGTGTCTCCACAGGTGAAGAGCAACACTGAATATTCTGTCTTTTCTTTTAATTAAAAGAGAGAGTTCTTAGAGCGGTATTCTTCGGTTTCCTCTTTTGTCCCGAGGCGATGTTGTCCAAAGTCTTTAGAGAAGGTGAGGTCAGTCCAATTGGAGTTGAAAATAAAGTGGGAAATCAAATAAGTAAGATATTGCACAATGAGAAATCAAAGAGAGAAGCTCCGTTGTCCTTGAAATTCAGAGTTTATTATTTTCTATCCCTGATCGTCCATTACAATTGATCGCCTTTTCTCATCCTCACTTTCTAACAAGGGAACTGTCGGAGTGTCTTCTAATAAATTTTAATAAAATTTAGTTAATAACTACGTTAAAAGTATACAAACTCTATTTTAAATTTGTAGCATTCACTAAAAGTGTTGATCAGAGTTCTTAGCAATCAAATGTTGCACTACTTTATAGTAGTTTAACACAATTATGCAAATTTTTAGAAGTGAAAGAGTCGCGGAGGAAGACCGCGATATTACATATAGAATAAATTCTGGAATTTTCAAAAATGGTTGAAGAATTAATAAAATTT